>NC_007090.3:1397578-1426151 GCF_000004695.1 Dictyostelium discoideum AX4 | reverse complement strand
ATTAAATTTTTTTTTTTTTTTTTTTTTTTTTTTTTTTTTTTTTTTTCCAAATTTTTAAATTTTTTTTTTATTTTTTTTTTTTAAAAAAAAAAAAAATTTTTAACATCACTAATTTTTTTTTTTTATGCCCAAACATATTTTTTTCACATATTCTAAGCCCAACCTTTTCTTTGTTTTTTAGTTTAGTTTTTTTTTTTTTTGCGTAATAATACTGCTATTGTCGTCATACTAATTTTGTACATAAATAAATAAATAAATAATTGTAGTAATAAAAATAGTAGTATTATAATCAAATAATAATTTATAATATAATAATAATAATAAAAAAAAAAAATAATTCATCATCATCAAAAAAAGAATAGTTATTATAATAACTTTGCAAATTAAACAAGTAAAAAAAAAAAAAAAAAAACAATAATAATAACTTATATAAGAAAAGATCATAAAAAGTTTCAATAAAATTATAATATATAGCAATAAAGAAGAAAAAAGAAAAAAAAAAAAAAAAAAAATAATAAAAGAAAAAAAAAAAAAAAAAAAACCCTTAAATATATATAAACACATAAAATGACAGAACCATTAGACTGGAGATTTAGCCAAACATTTGGAGGAAAAGGAAACGAAGATGCTTCAGATGGTAAGTAGTTAATTTTCTTTTTTTTTTTTTTTATGATTATATAAAAAAAAAGCAAATAATAGAAATAAAATAAAATAAAAAATAAAAATAAAAAAAAAAAAGGTATAATAAAAAAAAAAAAAAATAATAAGTTGTTAATTTTTTTTTTTTTTTCTTTTCATCTTTTTTTTTTTTTTTTCACCCCTAATTAAAATACCAAATGTAGTTCCAGCTATAGAGTTTGACCAAACTGGGGATTTTATTGCTGTTGGGGATAAAGGTGGTAAAGTTTTACTTTTAAAAAGAACACATGTAAGTTTTTTATTTTATATTTTAAACTTAATCATATAAAAAAAAAAAAAAAAAAAATAGATAGAGAGAAAAAAAAAAAAAAAAAAAAAAAAAAAAAAAAAAAAAAATTTTTGGGGTTTGTTATTCTAATAATAAAAAACTTTTTTTTTTTTTTTTTTTTTTTCCTCCAAAAATTTGTATTTTTTTTTTTTTTTCTCTATCTTCTTTTCTTTTCTTTTTTTTTTTTTTTCTTTTTAGGATAAACAATCAAGCAAGAAGAGCAAATTACCAGAATACAGATTCTATTCAGAATTTCAAAGTCATGAACCAGAATTTGATTACTTAAAGAGTTTAGAGATTGAAGAGAAAATTAATAAAATCAAGTGGTGCCCAAAACAAAATGATGCCCAATTTTTGTTAACAACAAATGGTAATTATATTTAAATAAATAATAAATAGAAAAATAAAAGAAGTATACTAATCTATTCTTTTTCTAATCAACTAATTCAATCAATCAATCAATCAACAATTAATTAATTAATTAATCAATCAATCAATCAATCAATCAATCAATCAATCAATCAATCAATCAATCAATCACTTATCAAACAAAAACTAATCATCATTATTATCATCATTAAAAAAAAAAAAAGATAAAACCATTAAATTGTGGAAAGTTTATGAAAAGAAAATCAAACAAGTTTCAACATCAGCAACAACAACTGGACCATCTTATAATGGTAGTTTAGCATCAAATAATACTAGATCTCCGTCACATACAACATATATTTATAATAGCAGTGGTGCTCATAACATGAATAATAATATGAACAACAGCAATAATAATAATAATTTAAATAATTTCAAGGTATGTATTACTTATAGGAATATAATTATTAATATTTTATATTATTTATTAACTTTTTTTTTTTAAAAAAAAAAAATAAATTAAAAATAAATTAAAATTTTTTTTATTTTTTTTATTTTATAGATACCAAAATTAACAACTAGAGAGACAGTAGTAACAGCAACACCAAGAAAAATATTTCAAAATGCACATGCATATCATATTAATTCAATTTCATTGAATAGTGATGGTGAAACATATATATCATCGGATGATCTTAGAATTCACTTGTGGAATTTAAATATTAATACCGAATGTTTTAATGTGGTAGATATTAAACCAACCAACATGGAAGATCTTACCGAGGTTATTACATCGGCCGAGTTTCATCCTACCTCATGTAATATATTTATGTACAGCTCAAGTAAGGGAACAATAAAGTTGGGAGATCTTCGTTCATCAGCACTCTGTGATAACCATGCCAAAGTATTTGAAGAGTATGAAGACCCATCAAATAAATCATTTTTCAGTGAGATCATTTCATCCATCAGTGACATTAAATTCAGTAGAGACGGTAGATACATCCTCAGTAGAGATTTCTTAACACTCAAACTTTGGGATATCAACATGGAAAACAAACCCGTCAAAACCATTCAAATTCACGATTATCTTAAACCAAAACTCTGCGACCTTTACGAAAACGATTGTATCTTTGATAAGTTTGAATGTACATTGAATCATGATGGAACTCAAATGCTCACCGGTTCCTATCACAATTATCTCCACATCTACGATCGTAACTCTAAACAAGATGTCTGCTTAGAGGCCTCAAAACAAGCCACAAAATCAAAAACAAAAACACTCACCACCAAAATGAAATTACGTTCCTCCAAAAAAGAACCAAAGAAACCAGAAGATATTCATCCTGATGCTATCGAGTATACTAAGAAAACCCTTCATTGTGCATGGCATCCAAAAGATAATCTCATTGCTGTTGGTGCCGCTAATACCGTGTATTTATATGCTGCTACTGAAAATAAATAAAAATAATAATTATATTAATAATAAAATAATAATAAATAATAATAATTAATAATAATAATAAAAATAATCATAATAACAACTCATAATCACTACAACCATCATTCAAGTTCAAAAAAAATAATATTAAAAAAAAAAAAAAAAAAAAAAAACATCGCACTACTACAAGAAACAACATCTCTCTCTTCTCTCTCACTTATCATCTCTATTAACTAAAACCTTTATATTCAAAATTAATAAATACAAGAAAAATAAAAAATAAAAAAAATAAAAAAAAAATAAAAAAAAAACAACAGCCAAAAATTTAAGATTCAAAATAATCAATTTTAAATAATGAAGATCAAAAAAAAAAAAAAAAAAAAAAAATAAGATATAAATAAAAGAAAAAAATAACAAAAAAAAAAAAAAAAAA
Source organism: Dictyostelium discoideum AX4 (assembly GCF_000004695.1). NCBI lineage: Eukaryota > Evosea > Eumycetozoa > Dictyosteliales > Dictyosteliaceae > Dictyostelium > Dictyostelium discoideum. The sequence goes on along the minus strand of NC_007090.3, from coordinate 1,422,944 downwards.
AAAAAAAAAAAAAAAGTTAAATTTACATGGTTTTAAATAATTTTTAAAACTTAAACTAAAAATGAAGATCCGTAAATTTATCCACAAAAAAAAAAATATAAATAAAACAAAAAATAAAAATAAAAATAAATAAAAAAGTTTTGGAAATTTAAAAATTAAAAAAAAAAAAAAAAAAAAAACTTTTTATTGTTGAATTTTTTTTTTTTTTTTTTTTTTTTTTAGTAATTCCATCATATAATTTGTCAATAGTTAAAAACAATAAAATATAAAAACAATAAGAGATATATATATATATTTAAAAATTAAAAAAAATCAAAGTCAAAATCAAAATCAAACACCATCATCATAAATTATGCATAGGATAAGAGAAGTTCAAAATATAAATAAAAAGGAATTAAATTTAAATATTAGTGAGAGTGCATCATGGCATGCTGATTATAGTCATAGTCCATATATATATGTTGGTGGATTAAATTATGATTTGAATGAAGGTGATGTTATTGCAATATTCAGTCAATATGGTGAAATATCTGAATGTAATTTAGTCAGAAATAAAGAGACAGGTCGATCACAAGGATTTTGTTTTGTTGGTTATGATCAACAAAAAAGTACCGTATTGGCTGTAGATAATTTAAATGGTATAAACCTATTAGGTAAAACTATTAAAGTTGATCATGTTAAAGATTATAAAAGACCAAAAAAGAATAATGAAGATTTAACTGATACCGATGATGATGATGATGATGATAATAATAGCGATGATGGTACTGATGATAATTCTGACAGTGATGATGATAATAATAATAACGATAATGATGAAAAGAAAAAAGAAAAAAAGAAAAGAAAACTTGAAAAGAAATTAAAGAAAAAACAAAAGCGTGAAGAAAAAAGAAAACGAAGAGAAAATGAAACACCTGAACAAAGAGAAAAAAGAAAAATGGATAAACAATTAAAAAAAGATGAAAAATTATTAAGAAAACAAGATAAAAAAAGATTAAAATTTGAAAATACTACTGATACAACTACTACTACTACCACAACAACAACAACATCACCACCATCATCATTTGATTCTATTAGAAATGATAGGGGTGACCAAAATAAATCAAATGATAAATTAGAAAATAGAGATAAACATAATCATAGAAATACAAGTAGAGACAGAATTAAAGATAGAAGTAGAAGTAGAAGTAGGGAAAGGGATAGAGAAAGGGATAGAGAAAGATATAGGGATAGGGACAGAAACAGAAGTAGAGAAAGAGAATACAGAGATAGAAGTAGAAGTAGAAGTAAAAGTAGAGATAGGTATAGATATAGGGACAGAAGTAGAGAAAGAGAATACAGAGATAGGAGTAGAGATAGAGAAAGATATAGAGATTCAAGAGATTATAGAAGATAGTGTTTTTTTTTTTTTAATTTTATTTTTTAAATATCTTGCGAATAAACGAAAATAAAAAAAAAAAAAAAAAAAAAGAAATTAATTCAACAAAAAATTCAAATTCTAAGAAATCTTTGAAATTTTTTATTTTTTATTTTTATTTTTTTATTTTTTTTTTACAAATCAATAAAATAGATATACACGGTTATATATATGTTTACAAAATTATCAGAGGGTCTTATTTTATTTTAATTATTTTTTTTTTAATTTTTTTTTTTAATTTTTTTTTTTTTTTTTTTTTTTTTTTTTTTTTTTTTTTTTTTTTTTTTTGGAGCCAATTATAAATTTTATAAAATTTTCATTTTCATTATTTCCATTTCATAGTTATACACACATATATATAATATTATTAAATTATTTAAAAATAAATAAATGATTAAAGCAATAGATAAAGAATCAATTAATAATATTTGTAGTGGACAAGTTATTTTTGATTTATCAATAGCAGTAAAAGAATTAATTGAAAATAGTATTGATGCAGGTGCGACTACAGTAGAGATTAGATTAAAAGAGTATGGTGAGGAGTTTATTGAAGTAATTGATAATGGTAGTGGTGTTGAACCAAGTAATTTTGTAGCACTAACAATGAAACATTGTACATCTAAACTTGAAAGTTTTTCAGATCTATTATCAATTGAAACATATGGTTTCAGAGGTGAAGCATTGAGTTCACTATGTTCATTATCAAATTGTATCATTACCACTAGAACAAAGAATCAAGTCACTGCACAAAGATTAGTGTTTGATAAAGAAGGTAAAATTCAAACACAAACACCAGTAGCTAGAGAGGTTGGCACAACCGTTCAGTTGAGTAATCTTTTCAAAGGTTTGCCAGTGCGTTATCAAGAGTTTAAAAGAAATATAAAGAAAGAGTATGCAAAGTTATTAACGATCCTGCAAGCTTATGCATTGATTTCAACCAATACTCGTATCACATGCTATAACCAAGCTGGTAAGTCACCAAGGTCATGTGTATTATCAACTACGAGTGGTTCAACGATACGTGATAATTTAATCAACGTTTTTGGTACGAAAATGAGTCAATCATTAGATGAATTCACTGCTTCTGATTCTTTATTTAAAGTTAATGGTTTAATATCAAAAATTGGTATTGGTAGTGGTACTGGTCAATCAATTAGTAATAGTAGTAGTAGTAGTAGTCAATCATCATCACAATTATCGTCATCATCATCATCATCATCATCTTCACAATCATCACAACTTTCAATTGGATCATTATCAAGAAGTTGCGCAGATAGACAATTCTTTTTTGTAAATAGTAGACCATTTGAACATAGTAAATTAGCAAAAGAAATTAATTCACTTTATCAAAGTTTTCATAAAAGAGGTTCATATCCAGTGGTTATATTTAATATTGAAATGCCAACTAATAATTATGATGTAAATGTTACACCAGATAAAAGAACTATTTTCATTCAAAAAGAACAACAATTATTATTATTAATTACTGATGGTTTAAAGACAATGTGGGAAACTGCTCAAAGTGTTTTCGATACAAATCAATTAGGTCAATTTACTTTTAATGATGAAAATGAAAATGATAATAGTAATAATAATAAACAATCAAAAATTTCATCATTTCCAAATTTATATACATTAAAAACTGAAGAAGATGAAAATAATAATAAAATAACAACACCAATTAAAAAACATTCAACAACAACAACAACATCTTCCTTGAATTCACCAAGTTCAAATAAAAAGAGCAGTAATAGCACAAGTAGTAGTTCAAGTAGTAATAATAAAAACAATAGAAATAATCTAGAAGAGGATGGTGATGATTCTTTTGATATTACAGACCAACAACCATTAAAAAGAGCGAAATATGATGGAAATTATAATAATAGTAATAAAAAACCAGAATTACCAAAAACACCATATCCAAATAAAAAGAAAAATAATGAAAATGAGGATGAAGATGAAGATGAAGATAATTATGTTCAACCAGTATTTTCAAATGTAAATAAATCAAAGAATAGTAGTAATAGTGGTAGTAGTAATAGTTTAGATGATATAATAGATGATAATGAATTCATTAGTCGTAGCAATGGTAATAGTTCAAACTTTATGGATGATTTTGAATTTAAAGGTAGTAGTAATAATATTGGTAGTAGTAGTAATGGTATTAAACTTAAAACAATTAGTAATAATAATAATAGTAATAATAGTAATAATAGTAATAAAATAATCGATGATATAAATAAAACAATTGATAAGATGAAGCAGCAACAACAACCACAACAAAAGATGGGTTTGAATGACGATGGCGATGATGAGGAACAACAAAAACAAAAACAACAACAACAGCAACAAAAAAGAAAACAACAACAACAACAACAACAAATTGAAGAAGAAGAAGAAGAAACTATTGATGGATATAAACAAAAGAATTCAAAAACATTTGATATAACAATTAAAACAGATTTAAATACAATTAGTAAACAATATTTAATTAGAAATGGTACATTTGATAAAGATAATAATCCAATTATACCCAATACAGCTTTAGTGGTTAGTAATGATGATATGGTTGTTAATAATAATAATTCAAATGAATTTGATCAAAATTCAATAATAACGACAACATCAGAAAAATGTTGTATTGTCGATAAATCAATACCACAATTGGATGGTAAATTCTCAACTTCATTAGGTGGTATTGGTGCAAAACAACAGCAGAAAGCAGCTACTCAAGTAACATCACAACTACAACAGCAACCATCACAAACAAATCAAAAAACAGCAGAAGAAGAATTAACAAAATTTTTCAAAAAAGAATACTTTAAACAAATGATAGTGATTGGTCAATTTAATCTTGGTTTTATAATAGCAAAATTAGGTAATGATTTATTTATAATTGATCAACATGCAGCCGATGAAAAATATAATTTTGAAATACTTTCAAAATCTGTTGAATCAAGTATAAATAGTCAACCATTATTAAAACCCGATACATTGTCAGATTTAACTAGTGAGGAGGAATTAATTATCATTGAAAATGTTGATTTGTTTAAAAAGAATGGTTTTAAATTTATAATTGATCATGATGCACCAACAAGATTTAAAATTAAATTGTCAGCTTTTCCAATAATTCATGGTCAATCATTTGGTATTAAAGATATTTATGAATGGATATTTATGATTAAAGAGAGTTCAATACCAGGATCAGTTAATAAAATACCAAGATTAAATTCTTTATTGGCTTCAAAAGCATGTAGAAAATCAATTATGGTTGGTACCACTTTAACTCATAAAGAAATGAAAGATGTATTAAATAATTTATCAACACTTGATAATCCTTGGTGTTGTCCACATGGTAGACCTACTATGAGACATTTAGTTGATCTTTCAATTAAAGATAAATTAAAACAACAACAACAACAACAACAACAAAAACAACAACAACAACAACAACAATAACAACAACAACAACAACAACAACAGCAACAACAACAACAGCAGCAACAACAACAACAACAACAACAATAATAACAACAACAACAACAACAACAACAACAACAATAACAACAACAACAACAATAGTAACAATGACAGCAAAAGCAATAAACAATAATTACAAAGTAATTTTAATATAGTTACTCCTTAACATATTCATTAAAGTTATTTAAATAATAAAGATGAAATAAATAATGTTTTTGTAAATATATAAAATTGGTTTATTAATTTTTTAAAAATTGGAAAAAACATTGAGGGTTTGAACGTCTGATTCTTCTTTACAATTGTTATTCTTATCTATCCAAACATAGTGACAATATTGAGAGTTGATACAAAACCTGGATTATCATTAGTTCTATTAATTGATTTTGTTCCAATTAATGTTAATCTATATTACTATCAACAGAGGGATTATCTGCACTGTTTGTTAGTGGAGTTGATACAATTGGAGTTATTGAAACCATACAATAACTACCAATAAATTATCAAAGAAATAGTTTCCATTCGAGTCTTTTGTTGATATCATTTAAATAGCTTTGCAAAGATAGTTCTTCACCTATATCTATTACCATCATTATTATTCTTATCTAGCCAATATAGATATTTGGACAGTACAACCAATACCATTAGAATTACCTCTATTAAATGTTGTTGGAGTTAAGAGAGTGGATAAAATTCTTTTGGTAGTTTTCATCATTAAAATTAAAAAATTTAAAAGAAAATCAATAAAGAAAAAGATAAAAAAAAAAAAAAAATAAAATCAGATCCAATTAATTATTTTCATTTAGTTACTTTTTTTAATTATTAACACATCATAAAAGTGATTTTAAAATAGCATGAAAAAAAGTTTTAGTTAAAATATAAAATAATAGGTTTATTAAATTTTTCTGCAATCAATAATATTGATATTTTTTTGATGGCGTTGATGTGTTTAATGGGTTGAAAGTAAATAGTTTTTTAGCTTGAGAAATAAAACCCCATTCTTTTGAATGATTTGTATTTTTTGTGACAACAATTGGATTGAAGCCTGTTTTTAATTGTTCATTTACATTAGCTTCGATGCATTCTCTAAGTGTTTTACCATTTTCTTTGAGGTTTTTTAATTTTTCAATGAGAATTGGGACATCTTTTGTTGTGATTTTTTGGATTTGTTGGTTGGAAAGATTTTTTTGAAAATAATCATGTTGATCTTGGAAAAACTTTAAATTATCTTCCATTGATTTTTTACCTGATTTATCTGATTTGAGTTCTTCATTTTCAATACAAATTTTCAAATATTCAATGACTGTATCATGGTATGTTGTAATGCAATTTTCTTTTAAAAAGTATGAAAGTTGTGAGCTAATTTTAAGTATTTCATTTTTCTCATCAGTATTTTCCTTAATTTCTTTCTCTAAGGATTCAACCCATTGTCTTTTCAAAGATGTTGCATCAATTCCTTCTTCAATTTGTTTTTTAACATCTTCGTTTTCCATTTCCTTTTTAATTAAAAATGTTTCATATGTGATATGCATATGTTTTGAATAATGACAATTGAATTTACACTCTTTGCAATACAATGTATTGTTCATCGCATAACAATCTTTCAAATCCAAACAATTTATAGTATTTGTTGTTCCTTTTATAAGGCATTTTACATGACATTGAGTTGTATAAGTAATATTTACAACTCCCTTTATAGTAATAGGTGTGACACATGTTGAATTTGTGCAAACTGTGGTTGGATATGGGAGATCTTTTCTTTCTAAATCAAAATATTTCATGGTTAAATTCTTTTTTAGAGATTCAATATCATTTGATTGTGCAATTATTTCTTGTTTCTTATTTTCGATACTCATTAGTTTGGTATCAATCAATCGTGTGATTTCAACGACTGGTTTAGATAATGCATTGATTAATATTCTACACTCATTTAAACTAACAGTGTTTCTAATATCATGTGGTGGTAATAAATTTAAATATGATATTAGTTTTTCAGTTGATTCAACTGATACTTTCCAACTTGATGAATAATCATTGATCTGATTTTGAGAGAATTTAACATTGCTTTGAAGGGCAGCAAGGAGTCTAAATGATTCACTGTCAAAGCAAAATGTATTGGTTCCGTTATATTTTAGATTTGGTACATTTAATGATTTAACCATTTGTTGAATCTTTAAATGACTATCGCCTGGTTTATAGAATGTACCACGTGAATTGGTATAACAGAAGGCAATGTTATTGGCAGCGGATTTGTCAAGTTGTGATAATATTCCTTTGAAGCAATACTGATATAGAACTGTAGATTTTGATTCATTTGGTTTTAATAAAATACAAATACCATCGATTTTATCAAAGCTTGAAATATATTTAAGAATATGTTGTAAATTTACACTATCTTGATGGATACCTCTACTATCTCCAATTCCTGGTGTATCAATGATTGTTATACCCAATTCTGGAAATTCATATGTTTGGCATGTTTGTGTTGATGATTGACCAATTCTCAAATATTCATTTTTTGTTTCACAACCAATTGAAATTAACTTTTCACCTTCGTCCACCACCATAGAGAATTTAACTGGTATTAAAATTTTGAGTTTATGTTTAATTGCTTCATCTAAACTATCATAAAGTGCATAGTTTGCAAATGAATTTATGAATGTGGATTTACCAACCCCAGATTCACCAAGTAATAGAAAAACCAATGGTCTTGTTGGAAGATATTTTAATTGTTCCTTATCTTGTTTGGGTAATAAGCAATAACCAACATTTTCGTGATTTTCATTGTTTGAACATTTGTAATGGCATTCTTCTACTGAATAAGAACCACATCCGCAATATAATCTTTTATTTGAATACAATATAAAAAAATCACATACTAAGCATTTCCATGCTTTTGGAATAGAATCAAAACATTTCTCACCAGGACATTTTAATTTTAATTCCCTTGTATCTTTGGGTTTCTCTCCAAGGGGTCTGCAAAGTTTCCAATCAATACATTCAATATAGTTGGCACATGAATCAAAAATAAAATTTGATTGTTTTTTAAAACCATTCAAGAAAAATTCAATATATGGATTTGTTTGATTAGGATCAAACGAGAAAGAATCATTATCAACAAGAATTTCAATATCAACTATTGCAAATTTGGTATTAATTCTTTTTTCATTTACTAGATGAATAAAAGTTAATAAATAAATTTGATTCCAAATTTCTTCATTTGATCTACTAGTGGAATGGTAATAATTTAGAATGTAAACTTTACAATTGTTTGTAGAATTCTTTAATACAAAGTCTTGCATGCTCATTGATTTTGAGATTATTTCAATTCCCTTTTCTTTAAGTTCTTCTAAAAACAATAGTTTATCATTTACATAGATTTTATGAGAACCTAGAAACTTCTTGATAGATTTTGATGAATGATTTGAATTTAAATAATCGGAAACCAATTTTTCAATAGCTTTGACTTTGCTTTCACCACTTTTAACTTGAATAACCAAATTTTTAAGATTTGCTTTGAAAAAGGTTTCATTTGAATAAACTTCATCTTTGAATGATAAAATTGATTGAACTTGATTATCTTTAAGAAATTGTTTATTCTTTTCTACTAGATCAGTGAAATCATTAAATTGAGATTTTAATTCAAATAAAGATTTAAATTCAGTTTCTATATCTTCAATCAATTCCTTTTCATCAATTTTTCCAATGGTTTCAATTGATAATTGTTTATGAATTGATGAAATTGGAATAACTTCATATTGAATTGGATCTGATTTATCACGAATAAGTATTAATTTTGGAATATCTTTCATTATTTTTATAGCATTAGTAAATGAAGTTGGATCCACTTGACCATTTGGAAATATTTTACCAATCATTTTAAATTTAAACTCTTTGGTGAGATTCTCATAATATTCAATATTATTATTATCATCATCATCATCACCATAATCCAATTCAATTGAGCCATTGTCTTTAATTGAACCAGAAATTTTTTCTAATATTTTTTTCAATTCTTTCAATGATTTCTTTTTGTTTGCTTCATCATTCAATGTTTTTTCTAATGTAATTAAAACATATTCACCATACTCTATACCAGTAATTACATGAGTTGTTTCTTGATCTTGAAAATTAATACTATCAACCCAATGATTTTTAATTGAATTCAAACCAATTGATTCAGTTGATGTTGTGATTTTGTAAACCAATGAACCACTAATAACCTTTTTATTGAATGGTTTAGTTAATAGTTTTGAATAAATTGATGAATCATCAATTTCAATCAAACCAACCAAAGTGCTTAATTTTAAATTATTATCAATTCCAATATCTTTTGAAATGTTTTTTGTTGATGTTGTTATATGGTAATTATGTTTTGATTCAATTTGAATTTTATCTGCTATTTTACCTTCGAAAATATTTCTTTTTAAAAATTTTTCATTTCTTAAATTAATTTGTTCACCCAATGACCCAATTCTACCCAAAGATAATATATTTGTACTTTGGACCATTCTATCAAAAAAAAAAAATTAAAGAATTAACAAATAATTAGAATTTACATTTTATTTTAAATAATATAAATAATAATAATAATAATAATAATAATAATAATAATAATAATAATAATAAATGATAAACACTTACATTTTAATTTTTTTTTTTTTTAATTTTAATAAACAAATAAAAAAAAATAAAAAAAAAAGAGCTGTATTTATAGCAAAAAAAAATTAAAAAATTCAATCTTTTATTATAAATCTTTAAGTTTGATAACCTATAATTTTAAGTTATTGGTTTCGAATACATTGCGTTCCTATTACATTTATTATTATATTATTTTTATTATTATTAATATTTTTGTTATTATTATTATTATTATTATTATTATTATTATTATTATTATTATTATTATTATTATTATTATTATTATTATTATTATTATTATTAATGTTTTTATTATTTTTTTAAGTGAACCTTTTTATTAAAATTTTAAACTTTATTATTACTATTATAGTTTTTTACAAAAGTGCAATATCACCCGTACCAATTTTGTGTTTACAAAAGTGCAATATCACCCCGTATCAATTTTGTGTCTACAAAAGTGCAATATCACCCCACAACAGAAAGGGTGTAAAAAAAAAAAAATATAACCCTCAACATATAACATTTTCTTTTTTTATGTTGATGTTGGTGTTGATTGTCTTTTTTTTATAATTTTTTATTTATTAATTTATTTATTAATTTATTTAATTTTTTTTTTTTTTTTTTTTTTATTTTTTTATTTATTTATTTATTTATTTATTTATATATTTATTTATTTATTTTGTTGGTTGTATATTATATTTTATATTTTTATTAGGTTTTGAATTAACCCCAAAATAATTGAATTGTTAAAAATCCATATTATTGAATGTGTTTTCATTGTTTTGATATTTTTATTTTGATATTCCCAAATTAAAAATAGGGTATCTTTTGTTATAATTCTTAATCCGGTTGGTAAGATTTTTGTTTTTTTTGGAAAAATCCTCACATTATAAATATGTTATTTTACCTGATTCATAAGATCTCTATACTATTTATTGTGCAATATACAAAATTCAACCAAAAAAAAAATATTCCACGTTACTGTTTTCTAAGGGTGGTTGGATATAATCGAAATTAGTAAACCTATAATTTTAATATCAAAATCGAATTACCTAAATGAATTTTCAAATTTTATTTATAATTATAAAAAATTAATAGATATATTCTATAATTAAATTTAATGATTTTTTAAATTATTTTCAAAATTAGTATCAAAAATAATAATAATAATAATTGTACAATTAAAAAATTGTTTTCATTTTTTAAACTTTATTCAACAAAAAATTCAACAAATATAATTAATAATGATAAATATAATAAAATACAAAATTTGGATTCAGAAAGAGAAATAAAAAGAATTTTTTTATTTGATTATTTAGAATGATAAAAAAATTTATTTTGTTGAGAAAAAAATAAGGGAAATAAAAAATTTTCTCTTTTTTTTCTTTCTTTTTTTCTTTTTTTTTTCATATTTTTTTTTTTTTTTATTTTCTTTTTTAATTTTTTTTTTTTTTCATTTTTCATTTTTCATTTTTTTTTTTTACAGGTAAGATGGAAGATATCTTTGATTTTCCATCTTCTAATAAAAATGGGAATAAAGATAATAATTTCTTTTTAAGTTTCCCTAAATTAGAAGAAATTAGTAATTTTAATCAACCAAATAAAAACGTTAATTCGATAAATGAAGAAAATCATACAACTACAACAACTTCTCCAACAACAACAAAAACAACAAACACAACTACAACAACTACAACAACAACCTCACCAATAACAACAACAACAACAACAACAACAACAACAGAAGATGAAAATAATAAAAAAACTAATTTAAGTTCGAAGTTAAAAAAAAATTTGAGAATGGAACAACAAGAAGCCAACATGGATTTCGTAAACTCTCTCAATCTTTATAAACTTCAAAATAGTATATTAAAAAGAAAGTTAAAAAATTTACAAAAAAAAGTTGAAATGAAAAAAATGAAAAATAAAAAAACAACAACTTTAAATACAGATAATAAAAACAATAAAAAAGAAAATGGTCAAAAAGATGATAATGAAGAAGAAGAAGAAAATGATGATAATGAAGAAGATTATTTCAACGAAAATGAATTCGAAGATGAATTTAGTAAAATTAATACATTTTTAGATAGAAATGATTTTAATAGAAATAATGAACAAGATAATAATAATGATAATGTTGGTGAAAAAGAAAATAATAAAAAAAAAGAAAGTAATATAGAAGAAATAGCATTTGATAAAAATGAAGAATTAGAGTTAATAGAAAAAGTTGATTTAATAATTTATGAAACATTAAAGAAAATCGAACCATTTCCAATGTACATTGTTAAAAAATCAAATGGTTTCTTCTTTTTAAATAATTTAATTAAAGGTTATTCAAAACCTGATAAAATTAAAGTTGATAAGAAAAAGATTACAAATTCTGGTATTAGATGTGATAGAAGATTAAAATCAAAACGTATGTTATCATATATTAACCTTTTAAAAGTCAACATCAATGATTCAAATGATATGAAAAGAAATGATTATTATTTAAGAGAATTAGAAAAAAAAACAAAAAAATATAGAAAAATAACTTCAAAACAAAATGAAAACAATAATAATAATAATAATGATAATAATAATAATAATAATAATAATAATAATAATAATAATAATAATAATAATAATAATAATAATAATAATAATGAAATGGAAATTGATAATAATAATAATAATAATACTGAAATGGATATTGAAAATGATAATAATAAAGAAATTAAAAAAGAAATTGAAGAACTAATTAATGAAAAGAATGATAATATTAGTAATAGATTGTTATTGGCAAAGAGATGTTATATTTGTAAGGGAATGTTTAAAACATTGCATCATTTTTATGAAAGTTTATGTTTTTCATGTGGCGAATTTAATTATGAAAAAAGAATAAACTCTGTTAAATTGGAGGAAGAGCGTGTTGCAATTGTTACAGGATCAAGAATTAAAATTGGTTTTGAAACTACATTAAAATTATTAAGATCTGGTGCAACTGTTATTGCAACATCAAGATTTCCAAAAGATACAGCGATTAGATTCTCTCAAGAAAAGGATTTTAATCAATGGTATCATAGATTAAATATCTATGCTTTAAATCTTTGTGATTTAAAATCATTAGAATTATTTTGTTTTGAAATTAAAAAAAGATTTAAATCAATTAATATCATCATTAATAATGCTGCTCAAACAATTAAAAAACCTTTAAAATTTTATGAAATCTTATTAAATATTGAAAATGATTCAACAATTTCATTACAAAAAGAAACTATTAAAACCTTATCACATTATCAAGAAATAAAACCAAATTATTTAACAAATAATATAATAAATGAAAATATTATTGGTTTAGAAAATAATAATGATAATAATAATAGTATTAGTACAATTGAATCCTTACCAAAATTATCATTAATTTCAACAAATTCATTTTATGGTAGTGAAAAAGCATTATTAAGTGTTGATAGTATTAATACTAGTGTTAGTGGTGAAAATAATAATAATAATAATAATAATAATAATAATAATAATAATAATAATAATAATAATAATAATAATAATAATAATAATAATAATGATGATGATGCTGCATCATCATTAATAGATTTAAATAGATATGATCAATTTGGTCAACCAATTGATTTAAGATCTAAAACAAGTTGGAACCAAAAATTCAATGAAATTCCATTAATAGAATTAATTGAAACTCATACTATCTCATCATTTTCACCATATATTATGTTAACTCATTTGTTACCTGAAATGATAGAATCTTCAAAAACATTTGGTAATGCATTTGTAATCAATGTCAATGCAATGGAAGGTAAATTCAGTAGATTCTATAAATCACCAAATCATCCACATAGTAATATGGCAAAAGCATCTCAAAATATGTTTACTCGTACTTCAGCTTCAGAATTATCATTAAGTGAAATCTATATGAACTCTGTTGATACTGGTTGGGTTACTGATGAAAATCCAACAAACAATGACCAATTTTGGCAACCACCTATTGATGAAATTGATGGTGCTGCTCGTATTTTAGATCCAATTTATTCAGGTTTACAATCAAATAACTTTTCATTTGGTTTATTCTTTAAAGATTATAGTCCAACTGGTTGGTAATAATAATAATAAATAATAAATTGTAATAATAAAATTAAATAATTATTTTTTATTTTTTATTTTTTTTAATTCTTTAATGATTGAGATTGAGATGGTGGTGGTCTTGAAATAATTAAAATTAAAGAACCATTATAATGAGATTGAGTACGAAGATTTGAATATTTTTTATCCCATTCACCAGATTCTAAATCATTTTTAAGATGATTTAAATAAGATTGACGAGTTGGTTCATCAACAAATGTCCATGCAGAACATGAACCACGAGCACTTGGATTTAAAAACATTTCAGGTCTACCATAGTAAGCTTCATTGAAACCATCTTTACATAATAATGGTAGAGGTATTGAAATGACTTCAATTTCTCCTCCTAAGAATTCACTAATTTTCTCAATTGTTGGATACCTTTTTGCTTCAGCACCTAATACACCTGGTGCATATTCATTTAACCAAAAGTCTTGAACTAATTTTGGATCACATGTTAATAGTATAACTTGATTTTTTGTTACACGTCTCATCTCTTTTAAACCTGCTTCAATATTTGACCATTGATGAATTGAGAATGTTGACATTGATGCTTCGAATTGGTTGTTGTTGAATGGTAAATTCTCGACAAAGGCATCAATTGCAACAGAAAATTCTTTTGGACGTAATTCTCTCATTGATGCTGATGGTTCCACTGCAGTAATTGTGTATCCATTTTCTCCTTGTTTTGGTTCATATGATCCTGCCCCTGCTCCTACATTTAAAATTGATTTAGATTCACCAAATGCTTTATGGATTAAATTTGATATCTCTGGTTCTGGTTGTCTATAGACATTATAATTTAAAAATACTTTCTCTGCATAATTTACATCACCTGCACTACCATCATCTTTACGTGAATTTAATAAATTTGACATTTTAAAAATTAATTTTTTATTTATTTTTTTTAATTATTATTATCTCTTTTTTTTTTTTTTTTTTTTTTTTATCCAACCAATCAAAAAAAAAAAAAAAAAAAAAAAAAAAAAAAAAAAAAAAAAAAAAACAACCATCAAAAAATCATCAAAAAAAAAAAAAAAAACAAAAACTAATGGCATCAAATAGTTACACACCAGCCACAAGCTGGTTTTAATTGGACAAGGGGTCGGAAAAGGTATAGAAATCCCATGAAACTGGTCGGAAATTAAAAAAATAAAAAAAAAAGAAAAAAAAAATTTTCCAAAACCTATTTCAATCTTTGCAACTAAAAAATAAATTATCTAAAATTAATAAATAAAAATATAAAAGAAATAAAAATAATAAAAAAACTAATGGCTGTTTATTTATTTATATATTGATCCTTTTCTTTTTTTTTTTTTTTATTTATTTATTTTAATTTTATTTTTTTTCCACTAGTTATCTTTTTTCTCCTTCTCTTTCTCTTTCTCTTTCTCTTTCTCTTTCTCTTTCTCTTTCTCTTTTTCATTTTCATTTTCATTTTCATTTTCGTTTTCGTTTTCATTTTCATTTTCATTTTCATTTTTATTTTTATTTTCATTTTCATTTTCATTTTCATTTCCGATTTCTTTTATTTTTTCTCCTTTCTCTTTTGCTTCTCTTTCTCTTCTCTCTTTTTCTTCTTTTAATTTTTTCTTTCTTTCTGCTTCTTTCATAAACTTCTCCATATTTTGGGCGGGCTGTTGTTTTTTTTTTTTTTTTTTTAATAATAAATAAATAAATAAATAAATAAATAAATGAATAAATAAAAAGGTTAATAAATATTTTTAGATTTAAAATTATTTTGTTATTATTATTATTATTATTAATTTTTAATATTAAAAAAAACTTACACCTCTACTAAGAGCAAAAACAGTCCAACCAAAATCATTTTTTGAAGGATCACAACGTAAACCAACTTTGAATTTAGTTTTGTACATAGTTTCTTCAAATTCAGGTTTCAATGGAATCATATCACCATTATAATCTCTATAAGCAAGTGTATGGAATACTGAAGTAATAAATACTAAACCAATACCACCATCATCATTTGGAGCAAACCTAAAAGCTTTCATACCATCAACTTTAATTGTATCACCACATAAAATTCTATTTGGACCTTCTAATCTTGAAATCATAGTTGTAACTCTTTCTAAACCACCTTCAGTTGTATATTGTTCTAATTCTCTTAGATTACCTTGGAAAAAGTGATAAAAGAAATTTGGAAGGAAATATAAAAGAGCCTCTGAAAGTACTTTTTTATAATCCATACCGGGTGCAGAGACCT
Organism: Dictyostelium discoideum AX4; assembly: GCF_000004695.1. Taxonomy (NCBI): domain Eukaryota; phylum Evosea; class Eumycetozoa; order Dictyosteliales; family Dictyosteliaceae; genus Dictyostelium; species Dictyostelium discoideum. The sequence goes on along the minus strand of NC_007090.3, from coordinate 1,407,048 downwards.
TGAATAAATGAGCTGCATTTCTATTATACATTTCTCTTTTACTTTTTTCAAAAAGTCTCATAAGATAGTAATTTGGTGGTGATGAGAATCTACCAAGATGAACAATGGCACATAATAATCTTGGAATGTGATAATCTAAATCTTTATACCATGGATAAGGTGATCTATTTTTAAAGAGAGATCCAGAGAATGGTTTCATATCTTGGAAAAGCAACTCTTCCTCGCCATCATCCTCCTCCTGCTGCTCCCTCCTCTTTGAGCTTGGTCGTTCACCCACGAATTCATTGCTATACAATTTTGAAACTACAGGATATAAACTTGGATTATCAGGTCTGTCCAATGGATGACCGGTATACTCTCTACCAATTGATAAAACATCATCGGCTTTCGATCTGGACTCTTCAAAGATTTCAGGATTTTCAAATCTTGCTTTGGTCATAATGAAATCCATTAATTGAGGTGGTAATGCTTCGACCTCTTCTTTGGTGTACATAAAGCTATCCCAATCGATCTCTGGATAGCTTAAACCACCGATTGTACGTGCCTCTTGGTCGAGTTCTCTAAATTTTTCACGTGGTTTCTTTAATGCCTCGTGTAACATTAATCCTTGTTCTTCAAATGTAAGAAAACCATCTGCCCACTGTCTTTCCCACATTTCCTCTTCGGTTTCACCCTCTCTTGGTTCCTCCTCGAAATGGGCATAATCAACGACTTCAAAGTTTTCTAAAAAACTGAAATCTTGACATTCCTCAAAGGATGGTTCTTCACGATCTGGGTCCATTGGTAATGGACGAATACCTAAATTATCATTCTTGATTTTGGTCAATTCAATATCTTGTTCGGGGTTTAATAATTTACCATCGGCAACTATTTGTGACACCTCTTCCTTTTCTGTTGGCATTTTATGAGCTTGTTGTTTACCTTCGGTTTTCTCTTTCTCTTTAAGTAACTCTTCGTAGAGAAGTTGTTCTGCCTTTCTTCTCTCGGCAATCTCCTCCTCTGAGAGACCAACCTCTTCCTTTGCACGTTGCTCCGCTGATTTTGAATATGCTTCCATCTTTTCCTCCATCTTTCTTTTCTCTTCCTCCTCCAATGCTCTCTTTTTTGCAATTCTACCACCTAAAAAGATTCTATCGATATCATCTACCATCTTTTCATAACCTTCTTCTTGTTGCATTAAATTTTTAAAATTACTAAATAAATTACTTAAAAAACTAATTTCTCTAATTTTATATCCATTATTAATTATTGATAAACTATTATTATTATTATTACCACCACTACCACCACAACTAAGTTTACTAATTGATTTAATTTGATTTATTTGATTCCCATTTTTAAAATTATTAATTATACCATTATTATTTAAAAATCTATTATTTCCACCTTTAATATATTTATTTGAATTTAAATAAACAGATTTTACTCTATTCATTTTTTTTTTATTATTTTATTTTATTTTATATTATTTTATTTTATTTACTTATTAAAAAAAAAAAAAAAAAAAAGTAATAAATAAAAATAATTATATTTATTTTATTTTTTTGATTAAAAATTGAAATTTATTATAAAAATAAAATAATTTTATTTTCAACCAACAATGATGGATGTTGATCAAAAAACTTAATTGAACGAAAAATAAATGCAAAAAAAAAAATTGAGTTTTTTTTTTTTTTTTTGAAAAAATAAAAAATAAAAAATAAAAAAAAAATTTTTTTTTTTTTTTTTTTTTTTTTTTTTTTTTTTTTTTTGAACACCATAAAATTTTTTTTTTTTTTTTTTTTTTTTTTTTTTTTTTTTTTCTTCCATTTAAAAAATTTTCATTTCCAAATTATTTTTATATTATACATAATTTTAATAATAATAATAATAATAATAATAATAAATAAGTTATTATTATATATATTTACCCCTATTTATTATTATTATTTTTATTTAAATAATAAAAAATTATTCATAAAGTAAAAAAATAAAAAAAATAAAAAAAAATAAAAAAAAATGAATATTAATATAAAGAAATTAGATGGTACAATTTATAGTATTGAAGGTGTAACTTTAGAAACTACTGTACCAGAACTTAAAAAATTAATTGAAGCCAAATCTTCAATTTCAATCCCACTTCAAAGAGTAATTTATAAAGGAAAAGTATTACGTGATGATAAAACTTTGCAATTTTATAGTATGTGTTATTTTTATTTTTTTATTTTTTTATTTTTTTAAAATGTAATAATAATACTAATAAATGAATTTTTTTTTTTTATATATATTTAATAAAGATATTGAAGATGGAGTTACATTACATTTAGCAGAAAGAGCACCAGAAGCAAATCCATCACAATCAAATAGTGGAAGTAGTGGTAGTGGCAGTAGTAGTACTGATAGTATTAGTGGTGGTAGTAATTCACCAATTGATAGTAATAATATATTGAATACAGTGATGAGATCTATTGGTCAACAACAGATACCATTTGATACACAAATTCGTAACTCAATTGCAAATATAAATAATCCATCAACAACTTTGATCAATGGGCCCATTCCACCAGGTAGAGATGGCGAACCATACGATCCACAAAGAGAGCCATCGCACGAAAGATTATCAAACTATATTGATTTAACAACACAAGAGATCAATACATTGATGACACGTATGAATGAATTAAATCAACAATTGAGAAACAATAATCAAATCACCGATCCAACTCAAAGACAACAAATTCAAACCGATGCTGGTGCATTGGGTCAATCATTATCAAGATTATCAACCGCCACCAATTTACTCTCTCAATGTGTTAATGCTTATCGTCCAACCGACAGACCAAATACCACCCATTTTGTTCCTTCAGTCTCTCAAATCACACTCAATCTTGGCCCAAATGGTATTACACCACTCTCAACCACCACTACAACCACTCCTGCTGATCTATTAAATTTCAATGGTCCAAATGGTCTTCCTGTACCAATTCCTGGTATACCAGGTTCTTATATTTCAGTGATACCAGGTGGTGGAAATTTATCTCAACTCTTATCAAATCAAAATACTACAACTAGAAGACAAACTTCAAGAAGATCAAGAGATCCAAATTCAAGTGGTTCATCATCATCATCATCATCATCATCATCATCATCTTCATCATCTTCATCATCATCCTCTTCTTCAACTAATACAACTAGTACAAGTAATTCTTCATCATCATCATCATCACCAACAACAACTACTACTACCACTACTACTAGATCATCATCATCACCAACACGAACAAGAACAAGAACAAGAACATCATCAACTTCTACAACAGCAACACCAAATACAGCAGCACCAAATATTAATCAAGATATTCCAAATGTTATTTCACAAACTCTTGGTGGTTTATTCTCATCATTAAATCAACAACCTGGTGAAAACCCTTTAGGTGGAATCCTTCAAAGTGTGTTGGGTGGAATTGGAGGTATTTCAAATAATGGTGATGGTAATAATAGTGGTGCACCAGATCTTTCAAATTTATTATCAAATATTTTTTCAAATATGCCAGGTCAACCACAAACAAATTCATCATCGTCATCATCAAATACTTCATCATCATCTTCTTCAACTACTTCATCAACTTCCACAAATAACTCAACACCATTCACAAGTATAATAAATAATTTACCATCAATTCTTTTGGGATTCCAATTAATTGTATCAGGCCAACGTGAACAAGTGCTTCGTGGTCATAGAAATATTAGAGATACATTGGTTCAAGAGATTTTATCAGGAAACAGTTCACCAGATAATGTAGATACCATTGCCAATAGCTTTAGCAATACCATTAGACAACAAACAATGGATACCACATTATCTTTACAATTACAACAAAATATTATCAATAGAAACTATCCAGAGATTGCATCGCAAGTCGCTCGTAAATATATCAATCGTTTCTTTGGTATCTTTTTGGTTTCACCAGATTCAGAGGATTACAATATTCAACAAGAGATGAGTAGTTTTAGCAATCAATTCGTTAGAGAGTTGGTAGATTCTTTGGCAACTTGCTTTTCAAATGGTAAAGATGGTGCACTTGAATTTCTAGATTCATTTGTAAATCAAAAAGTTATAACACAAAGTCCAATGCTTGCACCATTCTCTAGAATGACAAGTGAATATCTTCGTGATGTTTATGAATCCTCTCCACCACTTGATTCATTACCATTAATTAATGTTAGTTTACCTGAACAACAACAACAACAACAAAATAATAACAATAGAAATACTACTACAACAACAACTACCACCACAACAACTACACCTTCAAGATCTACATCATCGAATATTATTCCACCAGAATGGATGGAAACAATCGAAATTGATGAAGCAAGACAATCATCTGGAACATCAAGAACACCAAGTGCAACTTATTTTAAAGGAAAAAAGAAACCTACCACAAATAATAGTAATAATAATAATAATAACAACAATAACAATAACAATAATAATACTAGCGATATCAATAATAATAATAATAACAATAATAATAATAACAACAACTCAACCAATTCACCATTCGAAACTGTTTTACAAAATTCTACAGAAGGAACTCAAGTAAAATATGAAGGTATTTATTAAATTTATTTTACTGTATATTCATTTTTATTTTTTCTCATATTACTTTTTTTTTTTTTTTTTTTTTTTTTTTTTTTTTTTTTTTTTTTCTTATTTTACTTTTTTATTATTATTATTTTATTATTATTATTATTGTCACCATAATTGTCATTGCTCAAATGATTAACAACCAATTAAATACTATAAAGAACCTGATAGAAAAAGACACAAGAAATAGAATCAAATTATAAATTCACACGACCATCAACATTTTTTTTTTTTATTTTTTTTTTTATTTGTTTTTCACCAAAATTTCTATTTTGTGTTTTTCTTCATTTTATTTTTCCTTTTTCAAGTAAATATTCATTTATTAACAATCATCAATTGTCAATTAATAATATTCCAGATTTAATCAAAAACGAAGAAGCCAAGGCTTTATCACAAATGTACCAAAACATCCTCAAAAAATAAAAACTTCTCCTCAAAAACATGTAAATAATAAATAAAGAAGATTATTTATTGGAAAACTTTTTTTTTTTTTTTTGGTATTTACACTTTCTTTTTTAAAAAACATTAAAAAAAAAAAAAATTTATTTTTATTTTTGGTTTTCAATATTATTTTCATTATTGCAATTATTATTACTATTTGTATCATTACTATTATTATTAATTACATCATTATTATTTTTTGATTTTAAATGATTTTCAACACTTTTTTTCTTTTGTTCTTTTTTTTTAGTTTTTTCATTTGTACCCATTTTTTTCCAGAAAACAACAGCACGTAAATCTTTATGTTGTGGGTCAAATTGTCCTAAATCCTCTTGAACCAATAAAGATTTATTATGAATTGAATCATTATATTCTATAATTTTCTCCATTGTAACTAAACGTCTGCCCCATCTATTGGTAAGAATTTGTAAACAACTTGCAGTAATTAATCTAAGACATGGATGTCTTGGTAAATCAGTTTCTTTATAATCTGGTGTTGTTGGTAACCAATAAACTAAACGACCACCAACAATTAAAGTTTTAGCAGCCAATTCTAATAGATCTGCCATTACATCTGGTACACTATAATCAATACATTGTGGAATATGGTCTCTTCTTAAACCTTCTGGAACTGGAACGAATTTACGATTCTCTTTAAATCCAATTTTTCTTGCACCTGCTCTAATACCATATGGTGGATCTGTTATAATTGAATCAAACATTGAATTAACTCTCCATGGTGGACAACTATTATCACATAAAATTGTACCTAAAAATTGTGATGTTAATCCATGATCTTTAAAATTAGTTTCTAAATTACAATCCTCTATACAGAATAAAATTGGAAAAAAAAAAAAAAAAAAAAAAAAAAAATTAATAAATTATTATAGATATTATATTATATTATAATTATAGTTTATAAATTAATTTACCTTCTTTTCTCATTGCTTTAATATCAATATCACAACCAACAGTTTGAGCACCAAAATGAGAAGCAACTAAAATAAAACTACCAGTACCAACGAATGGATCTAAAACGAAATGACCTTTTTTAACTAAACCCATATTTGCACTAACCAATGATAATTCTGGATCCATTGATGTTGTACCTAAATATTTTCTATCGGAAAGGTTATATTTAATGATATCATCTCTATTACCTTTGGCAATTCTTTGACCAAAGTAAACTTTACGTGGTAACAATGTAAAATCTTTAACTAAACCTTGTCTTTCAACTCCAAAATCTGTTAAAATATACCAAAGAATATGTTTATCCATTTGTTCCTCGGTTGGATGCATTAAACATTTACCACTATCCCATAATGGTGAATCCTTTAATTTTTGCATCATTTCAAGTTTTTCCTTTTGATTATATTTACTTCCATAACTTTCAACTTCAATTTTAAATGTTTTATTAATCATATAATTTGACTAAAAAAAAAATAAAAATAAAAATAAAAATAATAATTAATATTTATTATTATTAATATTTTTATTATTATTATTATTATTATTATTATTTCTTATTATTTTATTTTTTTTTTTTTTAAAAAAAAAATTATTACTTACTAAAAATTGTTTATCAAATTTACTGTGTAACTCATTTAAAATTTCATCTAATAATTGTGTTTCAGCCCAAATTGAATAGACAGATTTAATTAAAACTGATCTTGTACATATTTTTTTAATATCTTCTTCACTATTTACAGTGACATACAAAAATGGTGTTTCAATTTCTGGATCTAATGATTCAATAAATTCTAAATCTTCTTTATTATATTGAATATCAATATTAAATAGTCTTGCAACTGATTCTAATTCATGAATACGAAAACTTGCATATTGTTGAACAAAATTTATTAAATATTTTGGCATATTTTAGTTTTATATAAAATGTTTATTTGATTAGATATAAAATTAAAATTGAAAAAAAAAAAAAAAAAAAAAATGAAATTGTCTCGTTTTATTCGTTTTTTTAAAAAAAAAATAAAAAAAAAAAAATTAAAAATAAAAATAAATTTAAATTTAAATTTAAAAAAAAAAAAAAAAATAAAAATAAAAAAAAAAAAAAAAAAGAAAAAATTTTTTTTTTTTTTTTTTTAAATTTCATTAATATTCTTGTACACTAAAACATTATAACATATAATGTAATTTGGTTTTTTTTTTTTTTTTTTTTTATATATAATATATTGTTTGTATTTTCAACAACAACAACAAAAGAAATAAAAATAAAATGTCATTAAAGTTTTTAAATTTAAAATCATTTCACCCAGGTAATAAAAATAGTCAAAAGAAATTATTTATTGCAGAAGAAAGGGAAAAACAATTAAATAAAAGAGAGAATGAAAGAGCAAAAGAAGTTTTAACAGAACAAGAATTTATTAAGAATAGAGCACTTTTATCTGGTTCAAAATTAGAAGCTGAAAGATCAAAAGTTAGCTTTTTATATACACTTCCACCTGGTGCTATTGATGAAAAGAAACAACAACAACAACAACAACAACAACAATTAGAACAACAACAACAACCAAAAAATGATAAAGATTTAAAAGACTTTGAAAAGTTTCCAATTTTAGCAAATGCACCAACAGATGGAGTTATATCTAGTGATATTAAATTAGTGCATAAACCACTTGGTATATTAATTAATAATGTAAAATGTGCACGTTGTCATAATTGGGGTCATAGATCTGGTGATCGTGAATGTCCATTAATTGATTCAAATCCAAATGAATATAAGAATTTACAAATGAATGATCCAATGAGTAGTAATAATAATAATAATAATAATAATAATAATAATAATAATAATAATAATAATAATAATAATAATAATAATAATAATAATAATAATAATAATAATAATAATTATAATGAATATGATCATCAAAATAATCAAGATAATAGAAAAAGATTTAGATTAAATTCAAGTGCCTCAAGTCCAAAATCTTATGGAAGAGAATCAAACCATTATTCAGTAGTAGAAGATATTATTGATAATAATAATAATAATAATAATAATAAGGCTAATGAAGAAGAGGATGATGATGAAGTTGAAAGAGAATTTTTGGCAAGCTTAACTAAAAAACAAAGAAAACTCTTACTTAGACAAATTAAATTGGAAGAGAAACAAGCAAAGAAAAAAAAGAAAAAAAGAGAGAAAAGAAAATATAGTGATAGCTCCGATTCTGATAGTGATGGAGATAGAAAGAAAAGACATAAATCATCATCATCAAGAAAAAAAGAAAAAAAAAATTCGAATCAAGATTTCAAAGAAAAGTCACATAATTAATTTTAATCCCAAAATCATTCATTTAATTGGATTTTTTTTTTAAAAATTTTTTTTTTTTTTTTCCAGAAATAATAATAATAAAAATAAAAAGTATTTTTAAATAAATCTTGTTTAATCATTAATCATTTCATCCATTTTTAATAAAATTAGGAAAATATCTCTTTTTTTATTTTAATTATGGGAAGCCCCTCCAAAAAAAAAGACCCCTTTTACAAAAAAAAAAAAAAAAAACCTCAAATTAAAATTTTATTTATAAATTAGATATTAATAATCAATGGGAAATAAAAAAAAATAAAAAAAAAAGAAAAAAAAAAAATAAAAAAAAAAAAAAATAAAAAATGTGGTGGGGTGTGTGATTGTATTATTATTTTTATTATTGTTTTTTTTTAATTTTATTTTTATTTTTGTTTTTTGTGTTTGCAAAAATTGTAAGTGACTAAAAAAAATTATTTCCAAATTGTAATTTTTTTTTTTTTTTTTTTTTATTAAAAAAGTACATACGCACTCTCACAAATACAATCAATTTTTAAAAATTTTTGATAGTAAAAAAAATTTGATTTTGTTATGTGTATTTTATTTTTTAATTAATTTTTTTTTATTATTTTTTTATTTTTTTAGATTTAATTAAATTTGTATTTTTTTTTTTTTTTTATTTATTCAATATTTGTTTTTTTTTTTTTTTATTTATTCAAATTTATTTATTTAATTTTTTTCTTTCATCACTATTTTAATTAATTAATATTAAAACTAAATAAAATTAATAAATTAAAAAAAAAAAAAAGAATGGATGAATACACAAACGATTTTCCATGGATGTATATTGTAATATGTTTAACAACAATAATATCGGTGACCATATTTTACATACTGGTTTCATTTTTCATAAAAAGATATAGAAATAGAAAGAATGAAGAATTGGGCCATGCATTAATAACCAAAATAGTTTATACTCCTCATTATAATTCTCAACCTATAATAAATGGTAGTGGCCATTATTCAATTATAAATCAACCAATCCAACCTCAACAACAACAACCTCAAAATTACTATAGCAGTATGATTGTATAAAAAAAAAAAAAAAAAAAAAAATAAAAAAAAAAAAAAAAT
>NC_007090.3:1257578-1392578 GCF_000004695.1 Dictyostelium discoideum AX4 | reverse complement strand
AATTTATTAATTGATGAATTGTTGTTATTGTTTGACAATTGATAATAATCAAATAATTCATAAGAGTGGTATGGATTTGGTGTTATGGTTATTGTATTACATTGACTATAATATCTTGTTAACTCATATTCAGATTTCTTACTATGAATCTTTAAAAATTTATCATCTGGATATGGCGATATAATTCTTAAACCATCACTGCCATCATCAAACATTTCATATAAAGTATTAATTAATGGTAATAACCAAAATTCGCAATTTGAATTTAAAATTTCAATATTAATTTTTAAATTATTATTATTATTATCATTGAGATCTTGTTGTATTTGTTGTTTATTCTTATAAATTGTTTGAAAGAATTCAATAACATTATCAACTTCTGAATGATTTAAATTTGTTAATTTTAAATTTATGACTTTTAAATTTGAACATAATTGATTATTTGATAAATTATCAATGATTCTATTAAAACTTGAACCTTCACTTGTGATACAATCCAATGTAATTTCAATTAAATTTGGAAATTCATCAATGTCAACTAAAATATCTAAATGTCTTTTTAAATCTAATGAATTTTCATAATTATTATAATTATTATTATAATTGTTATTACTATTATTATTATTATTATTAATTGATAAATCAATTGATTGAGAATTTTTAAAAATATCTTTCCATTGTTCCATTGGATAAGTTAAGATTTGATTAAAAGAGAAATGAATTAATCTTTCAAATAAACAATATCTATTACCTGGATTAATTGATTTAACAATCTTCATTCTCTTTGCAATTCTATAATCATTTGATAATAATTTTTGACAAATTAAAAACCAATCTCTACAAACTAATGATAATGTCATTTTCCATTCACTTTTACAATCTTCATTATTATTATTATTATTATTATTATTATTATTTTTATTATTATTATTACTACTACTGCTACTACCACAATTTAAAATTGTTTTTAATAATGGTTCATAACCATTTTTAAAACTATCATCAATTAATGGCATAATTGGACGTTTTAAAGATTTTAAAAGATCGGCCAATGATGGATTATATGATGAAGATGATTGAATGATTTTTATAATTGATTCTTTATGAGTTAATGTTAATTTATCAAATGCATTCTTAAATGAAATTGAATGTGCCAATTGTGCTGGATAACTAATAACCAATTTCTTTAAGAATTTATATGATGATAATGGTAAAACCTGATTTAAAAATAATAAAAATCTTGGATTCTTTCTATCAATAAATAATGAAAAGTCATTATTTCTACTACTACCACTACTATTTGAATTCTTATTATTGTTATTACTATTACCACCACCATAATTTTTATAATATAATAAATTTTGTTTAATAATTAAATCATAATGAAATGATTTTGAACCTGGAACATATTCATTATTTAAAATTAACATTAACTCTATGAATGGTGTTATATTGATTAATGGGTTCTCTTTCTTTCTTTTGTAAATACAATTTAGTATACCAGACATGAACTGAGTGTAAATGTCATCCATGCAAGGTAAAGATTCAATTAATGATGTCAATTGTGGTATTAACAAATAAATGAACCTAACATTCTTTTTATTTCCACTTGCATACATAAATACATTTACAACTGATTGTGGTAACTTTTCAACTAATCCATTATAAATCTTTCTAATTCTCTCCCTTTGTGAATTAGTAGTATATGCATTTGGACAATATTTACCAATAACTTTTATAAATTGTAATGTATTTATAAATGATTTAATTTTACAATCATCATCAATATTATTATTGTTATTATTTAAATTATCTTCAATTTCATCCTGTTGTTTTTTTTTATTTTTATTACCATTATTATTATTATTATTATTATTATTATTATTATTATTATTATTATTATTATTATTATTATTATTATTACCATTATTATTATTACTTTGTTGTTGTTCATCTTCAACTATAATATTATTATAATTTTCATCAATATTTGATTTTATATCTTTTTGTAAAATTCTTTCAATATAACAATTAAATTCATACCATGATGAATGACGATAATAGTAATCTAAAAATATTGGAAATAAACCTTCACGTTTACATAAACATGTTGATCCTATAAATTTTAAAATTACTTGAATATCCGATAATCTTAATTGTTCACCATTAAATTCTGTTAAAATATCACCTAATATTACCATACCACCAGTATGTTTACCATTACATTGATAATATGTATCTTCATTTTCAATATTATTATTACTATTATTATTCTCAATATTCTGATTATTATTTTGATTGTTATTATCATCATTATTATTATTATTATTATTATTATTATTATTATTATTATTATTATTATTATTATTATTATTATTATTATTTTGAATATTTTTTAAATTTCTTGTATCATTGGCTTTAACAATTGAATTAATTGCAATATGAAATAATTGAATATAATTATCACCCATTATTTTATATAATAATACCAATGATCTAATAATACTTTCATACTCTAAAGTACCTGCACCATTTAATTTTATATAATCAATAGTTCTAAAATGTTTCATTAATATTCTAACATGTCCAACCATTTCTTTACCACCCAATAATTTAATTAAGTAAACAATTGAATCTAAAACTTCATATTTTTTATAATCACCTTCATCATTTTCGTTTTTATTATTATTATTTTGATTATTATTATTATTATTATTACTATTATTACTACTATTATTAATATTATTAATATTTTGATTATTATTTTGTGTATTATCTAATTTTAAAGTGATTGGTATTTGAATTAATCTATTTATATAATCATTCATTTGTGAACTATTATTATTAAAAAATGATTTACCAAATGATTTAACCAATAGATTTAACATACTGAATGAAGATGATTTTTGAAATAATTTAAATAATTTAGAGAAATGTGGTTCAATAATTTTAGAGATAACTTTTGGATCTTTACCAATTAATTTCTTTAAAATTATGAAAAACTTTTCTTGATGTTTATAAATCTCTTGAATAATTCTCTCATAAAATTGTTCTGTATCTAAAAAATTCATTAAATGTAATTCTAAACACTCAATACCTTTATCTCTTAATAAATCATATGAATTAATTATATTAAATATTGTACTATAAAAAAAAAAAAAAAAAAAAAAAAAAAAAAAAAAAAAAAATATATATATATTAGTGTTAATTAAAATAAAGTGTGTTTTAAAAAGTAATAGTAGTAGTAAAACTTACTTTAAAAATAATGTTTTATTATCTTTTAATAAATATGAATTATTACCTAATGATAATATAAAATTTGAACATCTTATATAATCATCAGGTTTAGTTGTAATTGACCAATAGGTTGTAAAATATTGAAATGTTTCATTCTCTATAACATTATTTCCAAAAAACTTTTTAATTTCTCTATAATTTTTATCCTAAAAAAATAAATAAAAAAAAAAAAAAAAAAAATAGGTAAGTATCTATGGCAATAATAATAATAATAAAAATGAAAACAATAACCACAACATACATTTTTACAATATAAGAAAAGCAATGGTATTAATAGGATATAGGATTCTTTTAATGTAGTTGGATTAACTATATGATTGAATGGAATTGGACTCTTTATATTATTATATGAAGATGATAAACTACTATTACCACTATGTTGATCATCAGTTGAGAAGGAATCATCATCATTATTATTATTATTTTTATTATTATTATTATTGGTTGGTGATAAAAACATCATACCATTTAATGGTGTATATGGTGTATATGGAGTATTTGGTTGATATGGTGATACCAATGATGATGATGCATTTGAAAAATAATTTTTAGTTGGTGTTGTATATGAGGATGATGATGCTAAACTGTATGATGTTGACGAAGATGATGATGAAAATTTTGATGCTGGTGAATTAATATGTAAATTATCTGATTTTGTTGTAGTTGTCGTTGTTGATGATGATGAATTTATATTTATCATTCTAGTTGGTGATAATGGTGATAATGGCTCAATACCTCTATTTCTAGAAAAGAATTTATTTTGACATAATAAATCCAACATTATCACCAAACTATTATTATCAATTGAATCTCTAATATCAACATTTAATATCAATTTAAACATTGAATCAATTATAATCAATAATGAATCTGAACTTGAATTTTTATCCAACCATACTACCCTAACCAATTTCAATATACATTGTAATAATCTTTTACAAATATAATTATTATTCTTATCTCTAAATACTCTATTATAATACTAGAAATATTGGTTTATTAAAAAAAAAAAAAATTAATAAATAAAATAATTAAATAAAATAAAATAAAAATAAATAAAAAAATTAAAGTAAAAAAAAAAAATAAACATATATGGCAATATTGATATTAATATTAATAAGGTTAATTTCTAAGTCATTTATTTTTTATTTATTTATTAAAAATGGAAATATTTTTTTTTTGAGAAAAAAAAAAAAAAAAAAAAAAGTAAAAAAGAAATCTAAATTTAATTTTTATAATATAATAATTATAATTATTATATTAAAATAGTAGTAGATGGAACATACATCAGTGAATTCAGTTATATATTCAACAATTATATCAGTACTAAAATAGTCCAATGTTTTCTTTGAATGAAATAAATGAGTTTCTAAAAAAATGAATTTCTTATTATTTTCGACATATTTACTTAATTGGTTTGTACCACTTCTAAAATTAATCATTTATTTCTCTTTAAAAGCTTATGTTTAATGTTTTATGTCAATTTTCAAAAAAAAAAATAAAAAAAATAAAAAAAAAATAAAAAAAAATAAAATAAAAAAAAAAAAAAAAAAAAAAAAAATAAAAAAAGTGAAATTAAAAAAAAAAATCAAAAAATCCAAACTGTTTTTTTTTTTTTTTTTGAGTTGGACACAAAATTTATTAAAATATTTAATGAATTTCCAAAATTGGTAATTTATATTGGTAATAAAATTTTTATTTTTGAAATTTTCCAAATGAATCATTTACAAAATAGGAAAAATTGCAATAAAAATTTCCAATTTAAATAAGACCCCTAAAAAGTCAATGTTTAACATTTTCAAAAAAATAATAAATTTAAAAATAAAAATCTGAATAGTGTTTTCTTCTTTTTTTTTTTTATTTTCAAAATTTGCAACATGGACAACAATCTAAAAAAGGATTACAACGATGCAAAAAAAAAAAATAAAAATGACAAAAATAACAAAAACTGTAAAATAAAAAAATCAAAAAGAAATAAAAAAAAACTTGATCATTTGCTAATTCTTTGATTATTAAATTAAAAAAATCAAAAAAAAAAAAAAAAGAAAAAAAATCAAAAAAAATAGGGTGATCGATATTGCGTGAATATCATAAAATTTTGATGAAGGATTTTGTAGTAATGAATTTTATTTCAAAAAAAAAAAAAAAAAAATAAAGTTTGGCCGTTTACAAAAAAAAAAAAAAAAAAATAAAGTGTGGCTGTTTACAAAAGTTTTTTTTTTTTTTTTTTTATTTTTTTTTTTTTATTTTTTTTTTTTTACAGCCTCAAAAATTTTTTTTATTTTTTTTTTATTTTTTGAAAATTAAGATTTATTGGCCCCAATTTAAAAAAAAAAAAAAAAAAAAAGAAACCCCTATTTATTTTTTTTATTTTAATAATATTTTTTTTTTTTAATTTAATAAAAAAACCATCTCAGTTGGTTTTTTTTTTTTTTTTCAATTTTTTTTTATTTTAATTATTTTTTTTTTTTTTTAATTTTTAAATTTTTTTAATTTTATTTTTTTTTAATTATTTATAGAAAAAAAAAATCTTTTTAAACCCAAAATTTTTTTTTTTATTATATAATAAATATATATACATATATTATATTTTTTCAAAAAAAAAAAAAAAACAAACTTAACTAAATCACATCACTTATTTATAATTTTAAAATATTTATAATAATATATATATATACACACACACACACCCAATCCAATATAAATAAATCAATAAAATAATAATAATACACAATGTCATCTGAAGATATAGATAAACATGTTTTAAGAAAGTATGAAGTTTTACAAAAGATAGGTAAAGGAGCCTATGGTATTGTTTGGAAAGCAATAGATAAAAAAACAAAACAAACAGTTGCACTTAAAAAGATTTTTGACGCTTTCCAAAATGCCACTGATGCTCAAAGAACATTCAGAGAGATCATGTTCCTCCAAGAATTACATGGCCATGAAAATATAATTAAACTTTTAAATGTTATAAAAGCTGATAATGATAGAGATATTTATCTAGTTTTTGAACACATGGGTAAGAAAAAAAAAAAAAAAAAAAAAAAAAAAAAAAAAAGAAAAACAAGAAGAACAAGAAAGAAGATTATTTTAAAATTTAAAAAAAATAATAATTTATTAATCCATTTTTATTTTATTTTTTTTATTTTTTTTTAGAAACTGATTTGCATGCAGTGATCAGAGCAAAGATTTTAGAAGAAATTCATAAACAATATACAATTTATCAATTATTAAAAGCATTAAAATATATGCACTCTGCTAATGTATTACATAGAGATATAAAAGTATGTTATAAATAATAATAATAATAATAATAATAATAATAATAATAATAATAATAATAATAATAATAATAATAATAATAATAATAATAATAATAATAATAATAATAATATTTAAATTGATATGGTATTTATAACTAATATTTTTTATTTTTTTTATATTTTTTCTTTATAATTATTAGCCAAGTAATTTATTATTAAATTCAGAATGTTTAGTTAAAGTTGCTGATTTTGGATTGGCACGTTCAATTACATCATTGGAATCAATTGCAGAAGCAAATCCAGTGTTAACTGAATATGTTGCAACACGTTGGTATAGAGCTCCCGAAATTTTATTGGGATCAACCAAATATACAAAGGGAGTTGATATGTGGTCGATTGGATGTATTTTGGGTGAATTGTTGGGTGAAAAAGCAATGTTTCCAGGAAACTCAACCATGAATCAATTGGATTTGATCATTGAAGTCACTGGACGTCCATCAGCAGAAGATATCGAGGCTATTAAATCACCATTTGCTGGTACAATGTTAGAGTCATTACCACCATCAAATCCACGTTCACTCTCTGATATGTATCCATCCGCATCTGTAGATGCTTTAGATCTCTTGAAGAAACTACTACAATTTAATCCAGATAAAAGAATAACTGCAGAGGAGGCATTGGCTCATCCTTTTGTCACTCAATTCCATAATCCTGCTGAAGAACCACACTTTGATCGTATCATTAAAATCTCTATTGATGATGGTCAAAAATTCCCAATCGCTGAATATAGAAATAGATTATACAATGATATCATCAAAAAGAAAAAAGAAGAAAGAAAAAAACAAACAAACCCAACTAAACCAGATACAACTGCTCCAACTTTATCAACATAAAAAAAAAAAAAAAGATTTAAAAATCTAAAAAAAAAAAAAAAAAAAAAAAAATTTTAGATCAAAGATCTCTTTTTTTTTTTTTTTCTTTTCTTTCTTTATCAAATATCTATTTTAAGTGTATTAAAATTTTAAATATCAAAAAACAAAAAAAAAAAAAAAAAATACAAAAAAAAAAAAATAATAAAAAAATGTAAAATAAATAGCATTAAAACAAAAAAAAAAAAAAAAAAAAAAAAAAAAGATATAGAATAAAATATATAGTTATATATATATAATTTAATAAAAACAAATAAATAAAATAAAATAAATAAAATATGTATATAATAATTAAAAAAAAAAAAAAAACTTGTATTATTATTTTTATTATTATTTTTTTTATTTTTTTTATTTTTCTTTCTTTAAATATTTTAATAATTCTTTTATTTAATTTGTTGTTTAAATTTTGTATAACCTTCAATTGGAAAATCAAAAGCTTCGTCAATATCTTCTTTTGGTGAATAATATTCTAAACAACGATAAATTAAATTATCAAGTGCAACCACCATACAATTTAATTTTCCAGCCCAAAGACCACAACCAACGAAACGACGTAATCTTTCAATAAATGGCACCTTTGGAGCTTTACTAATGATATCATATACTGTTTCAGTACGACGTGCGACATCGTTCCAGTCATACATTGTTCTAACTTCTTCATGGGTTTGTAAAGGTGTTGATTTTAGATTAATGATTGCATCAGTTAGTTTCTCTTCTAAATCGTCACTCTTTGGTTGTGCCAATGATATCATATGGGGTGGTAATACCTCTGGAACACCACCAACCTTTGTACTGACCACATATAGACCACAACTTGCAGCTTCAACAATTGCAATACAAAATGCTTCAGTCAATGATGAATTTAAAAAAATGTCACCTCTAACCAACACATTTCTAACGTTTGAATGTTTAACACTTCCCAATAATTCAACTCTATCATGAAGTTGATGTTTCTCTCTCATCTCTTCTAATGATACACGTTTTGGACCATCACCACCAATTACAAAATATGCATTTGGAAATTTCTTACAAATATTTGGTATAATATCAATAATTAAATCAATACCTTTTCTATAAACTAATCTACTCATAATTACAATTGTTACTTTTATTTAAAATAAAAAATAACAAATAAAATATTAATATCTTAGTTTTATCATTATTTTTATTTTTTATTTTTTATTATTTATTGATCGATCTCAAACTTACATTTATTTGGATCTCTTTTTGAAGGATCGGGTGTAAATTGAGTAGTATCAACAGCATTTGGAATTACAGATACTAAATGAGGATCTAATTGAGCTCTTAATACAGTATTCTCTTTACTTGTATTTGATACACAAATAACATGTGATATATCTGATAATGTAAATTTTAATAGTTTATTCATATGTATTGAACTTGCATCTGCAAAACCAAATAATGAATGATCTGTAAAACATGTACTATATCCCATAGTTCTTGCATGTAAAATACTTTCATGTGCAAGTGTTGAAAATGCCTTTTTATTTTTATTATTTGTTTTATTTATTAATTAATATATTTATATATTAAATTATATGTATATCTAAATATCTATATCTTTACTTACTTGATGACAATGTACAATTTCAATTCTTTCACGTATTAAAATCTTTCTAAATAATGGGAAAGTGAAATATAATGTAGGAAAAGAAGATTGATTATAAAATGGTGCTTGAGGTATATAATAAACTTTTAAACCATTTGTAACATATCTTATACCAAATCTATCACCATAACTATGTGTAATGATTATAACTTTATTTCCTCTCTTAATTAAACATTGTGATAATTGATAAAGATGTTCTTCAACACCACCCATATTTGGATAAAAGAAATCTGAAACCATGGCAATCCTATATTTTCTTTCACCATTATTATTATTATTATTATTATTATAATTAAAATTCGCTATATTGTTATTATTTATATTATAATTATTTACATTATTTATATTATTATTATTATTATTATTATTATTATTATTAATATTAACTATATTATTATTATCTATACTATCTATATTATTATTATTATTCACTATATTATTATTATTATTATTGTTATTATTATTATTTATTTCAATTGTATTATTTTGTTGTGATTGGTTTTGGTGTTGTTGATCCATTTTATTTATCTATTTATTTATTTATTTATTGAATCTCTGTATTTGTTTGCATTTATGGATAACCTTGAAAATAAGAAAAAAAAAAAAAAAAAAAAAAAAAAATTTGGGAGTTTTTTTTTTTTTTTATTTTTATTTTTTTTTTTTTTTTAATTTATTTTAAATTAAAACGAATAGTAGTAATAATAATAATAATTAAAGAATGTATTCAAATGTTGTTACAGGAAAATTAAAATTAAAAGGAGATGTTCCTGAAATACCTTCACATACAAATAAAAAAAAGAAAAAATCTAAAAAAGTTAAAAATGAACTAATCAAAGAAGAACAACAACAACATGAAGAAGAAGAAATTAGTAATATTAAGGTATCAAAAACTTTAACAGATGCTGAAAAAAAACATAAAGAGAAATTAAGTAGAAAAGAACAAAAAAGAATTGATAAATTAGTTAATAAATCACATAAAGAAAAAATCGAAGAATATAATAAATATTTATCAAGTTTATCAGAACATCATGATGTACCAAAAGTTGGTCCTGGTTAATTTATAATAAAAAAAAGTAATAATAATAATAATAATAATAATAATAATAATAATAATAATAATAATAATAATAATAATAATAATAATAATAATAATAATAATAATAATAATAATAATAATAATAATAATAATAATAATAATAATAATAATAATAATAATAATAATAATAGTAATAATAATAATAATAATAATAATAATAATAATAAAATGATAAAATTTAAGTGTGTATATACAATTCTATTTTTATTATTATTATTATTATTTTTTTTTTTTTTTTTTTTTTTTTTTTAAAATAATCATTTTAATTACTCATCAATATCAATGGTGTTATTTTGATGTTGTTGTTGCATTAATTGTTGATGTTGTTGTGATAATTGTGGTGGTGGTGGTGGAGGAGGGAATAAAATTTTTTGAGTTAATGATAATTCTTCCATTTGACGTAATGTATCAAAAATTTGAGAACCAATTAATTGACGATGAGAAATAAATCTTTCAATTCTTTTTAAATATTGAAGTTTCATTTGTTCAGATGATTGTTTTAAATCAATTTTTAAACGAGAATGTTCTTCACGTTGTGATTCTAATAATTGAATTGTTTTTTCAAGTTCACGAACACCATCATCAATTAATTTCTTATTTGAAGATTTCAATTGTTCAATATTTTCTTCACGTTGAGTTATATCAAAAGTTTGATCTTGTTTCTCTTGTTTTAAAATATTCTTTTGTTTATCATGTTTTTGTTTAATTCTTGCCAATTCCAATTCTTTATCACTAATTGATTCCTTTTGAATATCATTTAAATTACTTGTCTTTAATAAATCTTGTTTAATTTTTGAAATATTTTGAGAGATTTCTAAATTTAATTCTTGTAAATTTTTAATAACTAATTTTAAATCTGAAATTGAAATTATACCTTCTTCATAATTATTATTATTATTATTATTATTATTATTATTATTATTAATTATATTATTTGAAATATTTAAAATACTACTATTATTGGTATTATTATTATTATTGTTATTATTTAAAGTATGAGTAAATATTATTCTATATTTTTCAATTATTAAATTATCATTAGTTACTAATGAAGCTTTACAACAAATTTCTTTATATGATTGAATTAATTTTTCAATTTCATTAATTGATTGTTTAATTTCTTTTGATTTCTCTTGTTTTAATTGATCATGTCTAGATTGTTCACGTTGAACTTTATCGAGTTCTTCTTTGAGTTCAAATGTTTCTTGATTGATTCGTTTTGCATCTACAGAGTTTGATTGTTGAATTTGTATACGTGATTCAAATTCTTGTTTTTTTTTTTGGTGTTCTTTTTGTTGAATTTCCAATTCTTGAAAGTGAGTTTGATTTTGGTCAATCTCTTGATCCAATTTTTGATCCTCAAGTTCATTATCATTGATAAGATCATGTGTTGCAATGATTTCTTGATTGGTTTGTTCCAATTTAAAATTCAATTGATCGATATCATCATTGGTTATATATTGTGTTAGATTTACAATCTCTTGTTTTATCTTTTTTTGTCTCTCCATTGATTCTTCACATTCTTTCACTATTAGTTCATTGACTTCATTGAATTTCTCTTCTAAAAATTGATCAACATGATTACCATCATCACCTTTTAAAAATGCTTCATAAGATTTAAAAACATGTTTTGAAAATATTTGAGTGGTTAAATTGAAATTACCATCTTCATTGGTGTTGGTGGCAGAGGTAGTGGTGGTGAGGTTACCATTCTCATCGATTGTATTACCATTAAGTATTTCCCTTTCAATGTGGGAATCCATTTGACGAATGATTTGATCATATTCAATCAATTCAACCATCCAAATGATAGCACCCAATAGATGACCTCTTGTATGAGCATTACCAACTTGACTGAAAACACGTTTTGTAAAACCAGCCGATCTATAACCCATCATCTTAAAGAATGATATAATCTCTTCCTCTGGTTTCTCTGTTGGTAATTTAAAATGTGGATCAATATGAAGACAAAGGAATTTCATTAAGCCATTAATTTCACTCATAAGATTATCCTTTGTAATTGCTCTTGGATAACCTTTTTCACTTTGTGATAAAAATTGTTGAAGTCTTAATAAACATTGTGATTGAAATTTACTATCATTAACTGGTCTAGTTTCTTGTCTTAATGTAATAGATGGATTTGATGATGATGATGATGATGCTGCTGTTGTTGTTGTTGTTGTATTTGATGATATTGTATTTGATTTACTTGGTGCAATTGATTTTTTAGGTTGTACTTGGGTATGAATGTTATTATTATTATTATTATTAATTATATTATTATTATTATTATTATTATTATTATTATTATTATTATTATTATTATTATTATTATTATTATTATTATTATTATTATTATTGCCACCACTATTTGATATAAATGTTGTATTTCTAATATTGCTATTGTTATTATTATTATTTGTTAACATTGCAGATGGGGGACCTAAAGAAGATCTTCCACCTAAATTTGTTGATGGAGTAACCATACTATGCCTATTTGTGATATTGTTATTGTTATTGTTATTGATTGTATTTAAATTATTATTAAATTGGTATTGTTGTTGTTGTAATAATTGCTGTTGTTGTTGAAATGTTAATTGTATTGGTGCTTGTATTTGTGGTTGAGGTTGGGGTTGCATTGGTGGTGGTTTTCTACTTGGTAAACCTAATGTCGATGGTCTACCATGGCTATATTGTTTTTGTTGTTGTTGTTGTTGTTGTTGCTGCTGTTGCTGTTGTAATAATTGTTGTTGATACAATAATTGTTGCTGTTGTTGTTGAATTAATAATTGTTGTTGTTGATATTGTTGGTATGTTAAATTATTATTATGCATTTTTTTTATATGTACATGTATAAATATTTATATTTATTTATTTGTTTTATTTATTTGTTTTATTTATTTGTTTTATTCGTTTGCTTGATTTGAAAATAATAAAAATTAAAAAATAAAATAAAAAAAAAAAAACTAATTTTTGGAAAGTCCAGCTAAAAAATTTAATAAATAAGTTTTATAAAATTTTGGCGCCAAACACCAATTTTTTTTTTTTTTTTTTTTTTTTTTTTTTTTTTTGTTGAAATTTTTTTTTTTTTTTTTTTATATTTAATTATTTAATTTATATAACAAACACATATATATATATTCGTATATGTATAAATAAATAAAAAAAAAAAAAATAAAAAAAATGAATTCAACATTTGTACAGATACCAAAATTAAATATAAATAAACAAGTTAAAAAAAAGACAGATTCAATTACAGCAAATACATTATTACCAAAATTAATGAATGATACTTCAATACAACAACCAAATCAACAACAACAACAACAACAACCACAACAACCACAACAAGTTACAAATGGTATAACGATTTTACAAAACTATCAACCACAACAACCACAACCAGCAACAACTACAACCCAACAATTAAATAGTGCAAATAATACACCGACATTAGTATCAACTAAAAAATCAGTTATTGGAATCAATGAAATACCTGAACATTTATTAATTAGAGATATAATTTATGTTTTTCAAGGTATTGATGGTACATATATAAAATATAATAAACAAAGTGATTCATTTAAAATTGATGAAAATACATCCAATACATTAGTAAATGGTGAACCAGCATATATATCAAAACCAAAAAGAGATTTAGTTTATCGTCTTTGTGAATTTGGTTGGTTATTTAAAAAAGTTAGATTATTTATAACAAATAATGATTTTAAAAAGACTGGTTTAACAAATCAAGTATGTAATAAATAAATAAATAAATAAATAAATAAATAAATAATAAATAGATACTAATTAAAGATAAAGAGTTTTTGTTCAGCAATAAATGATGAATTAATTGAATTATATAGAATTATAGCTATTTTAGAGACTCAAGTTTATAAAAAATTTGATATGGTAAATTATGGTGGTGGTGGTGGTGGTAGTGGTGGTAGTGGTAGTGGTAGTGGATTAGAATCACCATCATCAGTATCATCAGGTGGTACAACAACAAGTACAGAGATACCATTTATTGATGGTGATAGTTTAACATTGATTAGATTATTCGTATGGATTCAATCACCATTAAAGAGATTGAAAGTGTTGGGAACATGTGTTGATTCGATAACAGTTGATATGAAGGGTGGTGAAATTCTATCGAAAATCGATACACTATCAAAACATGGTGATCAAGATATTAGAATATTGATTCATAATATAATGTTTAAAATTTGTCAACCATTATTCTCAATGATAAGGTTATGGATGTTTAAAGGTGAAATCAATGATCCATATCAAGAGTTTTTCATTAGACAATATGAATCGGTTCAATTAGAGAAAACTTGGAAAGAGAAATTTGCAATCGTTGCAAGACTATTACCATCATTCATTTCACTACCATTATCAAAAAGAATTTTAATCATTGGTAAATCAATAAATTATATGAAACAATTTTGTAATAATTTTAAAGAAGATAAAAATGATAGATATTATTATTATAATCAAGAAGATGATGATGATGACGATGAAGATCATGACGATAATGATGATGATGATGAAAATGAAAATCAAGGTGAAGATGATGAAATTATTGAAAGAAAATTATTAATTAAAGAATCAAAAATTATTAAAGAAAAAACTAAAGAATTAAATTATATCAATAAAGAAGTATTACAAGAGATAATAGAGTTGGTGTCTAGACAAAGTTCAGAGAGATTGTTAAAGATTGTATTGAATAGATTTAAATTTATGAATCATGTAAAAGCATTAAAGAAATATTTATTATTGGGACAAGGTGATTTTATTCAATATTTAATGGACTTGATTGGTGAGGATTTATTGAAACCAACTAGCCAAATTCAACGTCATAAATTAGTAGGTTGGATGGATACTGCAATTAGGAATTCAAATGCTCAATTCGAGGAACAGGATATTGTAAATAGGTTAGACATTGCATTGTTACCTGAACGACCTGGAAATATAGGTTGGGATATTTTCTCATTGGATTATCATGTCGATACACCATTGAATACTATCCTCTCACCAAATGATATATTACGTTATAAAAAGATCTTTCATTTTATGTGGGGTATAAAAAGAGTTGAGTATTCGTTGGCTTCGATTTGGCGTAAAATTAGGTCGTCAACTTCCTTATCGATTCTATCACCAATTGGTGGTGACATTCATAAATCTCATTTGATTATGAATGAAATGGTGCATTTCATATCGAATTTTCAGTACTATCTAATGTTTGAGGTTTTGGAATGTTCTTGGAAGAATTTAGAGAAATTCATAGACCAAGAAGCTACCGATTTAGATCAACTCATTGAGGCTCATCATCAATATCTTCAAGATATTTGTAATAAAATGTTTTTATCAAATTCTGATAGTTGTTATGAATGCTTTAAAAAATTATTATCAATTATCATCAAATTCACTCTATTACAAACTAAATTAATCAACCTTTCAATAGCTATTCAAAATGAAAAGAATTTCAATGAAACTCATCAAGCTCAAGTTAATAAAGAATTTAATAGTTTTAGAAATCATCTAAATAATCTCTATCAAGAATATACAACTTCATTTTATAAATTTCAATCTGAAATTTTAAAAGTTAAAGTAAATCAAGATTTAAATCCAATTTCATTACAATATATGTTAGATTTTAATGAATATTATGAAGAAAAAAAAGATAATTAAATAAATTTAAATTTAAATTTATATTTTAAAAAGAAAAATTGTAATATTACTTT
Organism: Dictyostelium discoideum AX4; assembly: GCF_000004695.1. Taxonomy (NCBI): domain Eukaryota; phylum Evosea; class Eumycetozoa; order Dictyosteliales; family Dictyosteliaceae; genus Dictyostelium; species Dictyostelium discoideum. The sequence continues at coordinate 1,376,613 of NC_007090.3, read as the reverse complement.
ATTTTTTTTATTATTTTAATTTTTTTTTTAATTTTTTTATTTTTTTATTAATTTTTTAAATTAATAATAATAACAATGATGATAGTAAACCAATGAAAGCAATTGATAAGAATAATTTATTTGAATTATTTTTATGACCAGAATCACCACCTTTGTTTGGATTAATTTCATTATCAGTATTTTTGATATCACTATCTTCAACTGTTAAATCATGGGCAATTAATGATGGAACTGTTAAATTCTTTTTGGTTTGATCAGTTTCATAAGTACCTAATGAATCACCTTTACCATCTGTTAAGATTAATGTTGAATCAACTGAGACTATGAAACTATTCTTTCCAATTTTTGGTTCAGTTTTTTGTAAACGTACAAATGCACATGAATAGTACACTGATCCACCACCAGTTCTAGCATCAAATGTTAACTCTAATGTACCAAATGAATATCCTTTTTCATCAAATTGAATATTACTCATTAACTTTTCATTACTTGAAATTGGGTCCATATCAACTGCATAAAAACTACTACTTTGATTCATATCATTTTGATTAAATGTTAATAATTGATGACCTGTTGTATCACCATCATTAAAATATTGGACGGTATATGTGTTGGCTGATGTTGCATTTTGTTTTGATAATAATTGGAAAATTGCAAATTCATATGGTGAATTTACATTAATTGGACTATTTAAAAAAAAAAAAAAAAAAAAAAAAAAAAAATTAATAGTTAATATATAAATAAAAAATTAATTAATATATAAATAAAATTAATGTTTATCTTACTTTACATCACCTTCAACTTCTGGACCATGGCATGGGTGTCTAATTTTACAACCTTTAACTTCAGAATCATCACAACGTGTTTTAGGAATTGGTTTTAAAAAACCTGCATTTGCATTTACTTTATTATATGAAATTCCAAGGAATGCAATTAATGCAAGTAATAATAATTTACTTAGATACATTGTTTTTTTTTTTTGGAATTAATATTTGTTTATTGTAATTGTAATTTTAATTTTTTTTAAAAAAAAGAATAAAAAAAAAAGAAAAACAAAATTAAGTTCAGATTCAAAATAATTATTTTATTTATTATTTTTTTTATTTCTCCAAACAAATGCAAATTCAATTATTTGTAAGTGTGGTTTTTAATGTTTTAACACAAAAAAAAAAAAAACTTTACTGGAAATGTGTGGTTTTTACACAAAAAAAAAATAAAAATAAAATTATATCTACTTTCTTGTGTGTTTTATTTTTAAAAAAAAAATAAAAATAAAAATAATATTATCTTTCGTATGTGTTTTTGGTGTGAAAATATTATTGTTTTTAATTTTTCATTAATTTATAAACAAAATAAATTAAAACTATGCCAATTTTATTATAAATAAAATAAACAGCAAATTTTGTGTGGGATTTTAATAGGAATTGCAATGATAGTAGTGTTTAAACAAATAGATATTTTATTAAATTGTATTATTTTTTATATTAATTATATATTTATATTAAAATTTTTTTTTTTTTTTTTTTTTTTTAAAAAAAAGAAATTATTTAATTAAATTAAATTATTTTCTAATTATTATAAACGAAATTAATGAAATTAATGTTGCAACAAACATTGATGGAATTGAAAGGTTTGAAGAACTATTTTTATGATTTGAATTTTCATTATTGTTATTTTGACCAATATCACCTTCAGTTGAGTCATTTGCAACTATATCTTCAGAGCTAACAGTTGCTTCATGATTAATTAAATCTGGTACAATGATTTCAGTTGCAATACCATCAGATTCAATTTCACCACGTTGTCTACCTTTACCATCAGTTAAAGTTAATGTTGATTCAACTTTAATTTTCTGTCCAGTACTCTTGGTAGTTGCGTTCCTCTTTTGTAAACGAACATTTGCACATGAATAGTAAACATCACCACCACCACTTCTTGCATCAAATGTTAATTCCAATGTACCAAATACAAATCCTTCTTTATTAAATTCAATATTCTCCATTAATTTTGTATTCATCTTAAGTGGGTCCATTTTAACTGCATAGAATGAATTATTGCTTTGCATATCATTTTGATTAAATGTTAATAATTGAAAACCAGTATTCTCTTGATCTTTAAAAAATTGAATTGTATATGTATTAACTGATGTTTCATTTGCTCTTGCATCCAATTGATAAATTGCATATTCATAAATTTTATTAATATCAATTGGACTAAATTAAAAAAATGAATTAATAAATTTAAAATTTTAATTGTTTTTAATAAAATAAGGTATTATTATAACTTACTTTACGTCACCTGAAACTGCAGCAAGATTATGACATGGATTTCTAATTTTACAACCTTTAACATTATTTTCTTCACATAACACTCTTGGAATTGGTTTCATAAAACCTGCATTTGCATTAACAACATAACGACCAAAACACATAATTGAAAGCAATGATAATATTAAATATTTAGAAAGATACATTTTTTTTTTTAAAAATATTAGATTTGAAAATAAAGTTTTTTAATTTTTATTTTATTTTTTTATTTTTTTTATTGTTATAAAATGTATTATTATAGTTTATTTAAAAATTTTATTATATTAATAACTTTTTTGATTTTATTAATAATTTAATTTATTTAATATTAAAAAGTAAAAAAAAAAATTTAAATATTTATACCATTTTTAAAATTATAATTAACAATACCCAATATATAAATCAATTATTTGTTACTATTATGGAAATAAATTATAAATGTGTGATTGATTATTTAGAAATATAATAAACAATTTTTCTATTTTTTTTTAGTGTGTTAAAAAAAAAAAATAAAAAAAAAAAACAAATAATTATTTTTTATTTTATTTTATTATTATTATTATTTTAATGAATTACTTTGTTTGTGTATAAAAAATTGTTTAAAATAATCAATTTTTAATATAATATTAGAAAATTATTTAAATATTTTTTCTTAACAATTTTTTTTTTTTTTTTTTTTTTTAAAGTAACAGATAGAAATAAATATGAATAACGGTATCTCAAAGAATATATCTTTTTATAAAAAAATAAATTATACCCACAACAAACCACCAGCACCACACATACCACAGCAACCACAATTTTTAAATAATACTCAAAAAAACAATGACACAATAATAAATAATAATAATAATGCCGATAATGATGATATTGAATGTATATATGATGATTATGAATTTGATGATGATGATAATAATAATGATAATGATAATGATAATGATAAAGCTGATAAAAATTCCTACAATAATTATATTTATAAAGAAATTACATTAAATGATTTTGGTGATGAAAATGACAACGAGAGTGATTTAGATGATTTAGATTTTGATTTTGAACCAACAATAATTAAAAATATAGAAAATAATAAAACCTCAGCAATCAATTCCAAATCATTTGAACAAACTTCAAAATCAAATCACAAACTTATAAACTATAATCCAATTTGTAAAGATATTGATGAAAATGATTTATTATTAATTTCAAAACCAAAAATTAATATTCCAATGAAAACCCCTCCATCATTATCAAAAAATAATAATACTAACTCGAAACCAATGAGTTCACTCTTAAATTCTAAAAAATCCACTTCAACTATAAATACACCAAAGATAAATAAAACATTTCCAAATACAATTCAAAATTCATTAAGAAAATCTGGTTCAGTTAATAATGAAAATAATTCAATTAATAGTAATATAATAAAAAATAAAACTAAAAATCATAGTGGTTCAATTGTTGCAATTTGTGAAAATAGAACTAGAGAAATTGGTTACTCTTCATATAATATTGAAAGTGGTGAAATTGAAACTGGTCAATTTTGTGATTCTCAAACTTATTTTCATTTGTATACAAAATTATATATTTTAAATCCTTCAATAATAGTTATACCACCAATTGAACAAAACAGAGAAATGGTTAAATTAATTGAAAATGCATATCCAAATGTAAAGATTATACCAATTATAAAGAAACTATTTAATGAAAATGATGGTATATCATTAATGAATCAATATTGTTTAATTGATAAAATATCAATAATTGAAAAGTTTACAAAAGATAAAGTTTTATCACTATCAAGTTTCAATGCATTAATTAAATATTTAGAACAAGATGGTATAATGTTTGTAAAGAATTGTATTCGTATAAAGTATTCAGGAAGTGAAAATTCAATGCAAATAGATGCAGAAACAATAAAAAACTTGGAATTAATTCATAGTTCTAAAGATGGTAGTAGAAATTGTACATTATATCAATCAATTAATAATACATCAACATCACAAGGTTCAAGACTATTAATTAGTGCAATAGTACAACCATCAAATGATTTTGAAACTATTAAACATCGTCAAAATGCAATTAAACAATTACTTTCAAATCAAAGAGTTGTCTTTACTTTAACACCATTATTATCAAAGATTCAAGATATCGATAAAACCTTATTACTATTTTCACAACAAAATAAACAAGTTACAATAAAATCAATTGAAACTTCAATTAAATGTTTTATTGATTTTAAAAATATATTTGAACTTTTACCAAAAATTTCAAATCTATTAAATAGTGGTACAATTTGTGATAATCCAATGTTAAATTTAATTAAAGGAAAATTAAATAATGAAACAAATAATATTTTAATTAAAGAAAGTTCAAAAGTTTTAAATGTAAATTTAAATTTTCAATTATCAAAACAAGATCAACAACATCAACAAAAAGAACAACAACAACAACAACAACAACAAGTTAATAAAATTAATTATAAAATTATAATGTATATAAAAGATGGTGTAAATGGTTTATTAGATGTTTGTAAGAAAACCTATAAAGAAATTACTGATGATATTAATAAATTAACAAAATATTATAAAGAACAATTTAAATTACCACAATTAAAATTACAACATTGCCAAACTAAAGGTTATTATTATTCGTTACCATGTAAGAATAAAGCATTATTTCATTTACCAAATGTATTTGTTCGTTCAAGCTATAGAAATCAAAAGTACTATTTATTTAGTGAAGAATTAACTTCACTATCAAGAAGAAGTAGAGAAGTATTTGAAGAGATTATTATACTTTCAGCACAATCGATTGAAAAGTTAATTGAATTCTATCGTTCACATATTTCTGAGCTTTATAATATTTCAGAATCAATTTCATTATTAGATTTCTTGGTATCTGGTGCATTATATTCACTACAATTGGATCAAAGTGTTTGTCCTGAAATATTTAATGGTAAAGGTCCATTGGCTATTAAATCTGGTTATCATCCATTACAATTAAAGAAATCAAAGAAAAAAGAATCATTTTCAACTTGTTTTGTACCAAATGATACTTTAATCAATGAAACAGCCTCATTTCAATTAATTCATGGTTGTAATATGTCTGGTAAATCTACATACATCCAACAAGTAGCCCTCTTGACTATAGTAGCTCACATTGGTTATTTTTTACCTGCTGAGTTTGCAACTGTACCAATTGTTGATCAAATCATTAGTAGACTTGGCACATCAGATAATATTCAATCAAATGCTAGTACTTTTATGACGGAAATGAAAGAAATCTCTTACATCTTGGAGAATACAACTGAAAGTAGTTTGGTTATTATTGATGAATTAGGTAGAGGTACCTCAAATATGGATGGATCTTCAATTGCATGGTCAATTAGTGAACATCTATCAATGATTGGTTGTTACACTCTCTTTGTAACTCACTATCAACAATTACTAAACCTTGCTACATTTTATCCAAATATTAGAGTTTATCACTTTCAAGTTTCCAAAGATGATTCGTCTGGTTTAAAATATAATTATCTCTTTAGTGAAGGTGTTTCATCAATTGATAGTTATGGTGTTGAAACTGCTGAATTGGCTGGAATTGATTCAAAGGTAATTCAATCTGCTAAAACAATAAGAAATCTTTTAGAATCAAAATCAAACAATAACCAAATCAATCCAAATACAAATAATCAATCCATTAATCAATACCATCATCCATCTAGAGATTCTTATCAATTACTTCAAAAATTATTAAATTTAAAATTTTCAAAACTATCTGATGTTCAATTAAAAAACTATTTATTAAAATTAAAAGAAGATTTTAATTTTAGTTAAATTATTTATAGATTTATTTTTTAATTTTAGTATAAAAAAAAAAAAAAAAAAAAAAAAAAAAAAAAAAAGAAAAATATAAAAAAAAATAATAATAATAATAATAAAATAGTATTTGAAAATAATAAAAAAATTAAATAAAATAAATAATAACTTTCATTCCCACCAGCGTTTTAATTTTCGTTTTTTTTTTTTTTTAATTAAAGTGTCATAAAAAATTAAAATTTAAAAAAAAAAATTTTGTTTTGTTTTAAAACTGATCAAAAATATCTAATTAATTTAATTTTTTTTTTTTTTTTATTTTTTTTTTTTTTTTTTTATTAGCAATATCCCAATTTCCAAAGATAAGAATTTACAAAAATTGAAAAAAATTAAAAATAAAATAAAAATAACGGTAAAAACGTCACAACGTGTTAATAAATCCCAAGCTATATCTTAATTTTTTTTATTATTTGAATAATTGAAATATAAATAAAGTAATTTTTTTTAAAAAATTAATTTCTTTACTTTTCCCATTCCTTTTCACCAAAAGTAATTGAAATCTATAAAAAATATTTTTTCACACACAATAAATATCTAAATAAAAAACCGGATATTTTTTTTTTTTTTGCGAACCCATTAAAAAAAAGAAAACCCTCTTCCCATATATACATTTTATTATTTTTTTTTTATTTTTCTTTAAATTTAATTTTTTTTTTATTTTTCAAAACCCCTCAAAATTAGCGATTGGAATGTGCCAATAACAGAACCTTTTGCCAAACCATTTGACACCAAAATAAATTTGAAAAAAAAGAAAAAAAAAAAAAGAAAAAAAAAAAAAAAGTAGATTTTTTTTTTTGATCACAATTATTTTTAATTTTTTTTTTATTTTTTTTTTTATTTTTTTTTTTGTTTTTTCAAAAAAAAAAATATTTTTCAACGTAGTCCTTGTAAACACACTACCACATTAATTAAATTCTAATAACAACCAATAATAAAAATAATAATAATAATAATAATAATAATAATAATAATAATAATAATAATAATAATAATAACAACAATAGTCACAATATTGATAATTAAATAATAAAAACACGATATTTACATTGGTGTTTTTTTTTTTTTTATTCAAGAAATTTCTTTCAACAAAGTGGTAAACTATCAAAAATAAATAAAAAAAAAATTACAAAAACACAGTGTTTTTTTTGCCACCACACTCACACATACACCCACAAACTATTTAAATAATAACTGCCATAATTTCCCAAAAAAGATTTATTATTATTGTTTTTTTTTTTTTGTGTGAAAAATTTAAAATAAATGATAAATCTATTTTTTTTTTTTTTTTGTAAATAAAAAAATAAAAAAAATAAAAATAAAAAAAACATTTGATTGTTGGTTAATACAAAATGAGAATAACAAATTTGTGCTATTTCTTTTAAAAAAAAAAAAAATCTTTTTTGGACAATCATTTTTAAATAATATCTTTATTATTTATTTTATTTTATTTATTTATTTTGATTTTTGATTTATTTTTTTATTTTTATTTTTTTATTTTTATTTTCAAAAAAAAAAAAAAGTTCTTTGTATTTTGTGAATCTTTTTAATGTTTCTTTTTTTTTTTTTTTTTCACAAAAAATAAATCTAAAAATAAATTATTTTTGTTTATAAATAAAACAAGAAACTTCAATAAAAAAAATAATAAAACTAAGATCTATTTTTTTTTTTTTTTTTCAATTAATTGAAAGAAAGAAAAAAATAAAAAATAATAAAAAAAAAAACATCAACACTTTTGTGATCCAGTTTACTTAATTCATATTACACATATATACATAAAATATTCAAAACCACACACATACACTGTGCAGTCACTTTTTTTTTTTTTTTTTTTTTTTTTTTTTTTTTTTTTTTTTTTTTTTTTTTTTTTTTTTTTAATTTGAAAATTTATTTTTATTATTTAATTTTTTTGTACACATACCAAATCACAACCAAATATAAAATAAAAATAAAAATAAAAATAAAAATAAAAATAAAAATAAAAATAATAATAAAGATATAATAAAATAAAATTAAGATTAAAAAAAAAAAAAAAAGATAAAAATAAATTTTCAAAGATTAAAAAAAAATTATAATAATCACAATCATAATAATCATAATCAAAATAGAATAATAACCAAAAATAGATTATCAAAGATAATCTTTTTTTTTTTTTTTTTTTTTCTTTTTTTTTTATAAACACCAATTCTGGTTTTTTGATTAATCGTCCCCCGTCAACATTTCAAATAATTTATTTATCCCATCACTTTTTTTATTCCAAAAAAAAAAAAAAAATTATAAAAAAAAAAATGGCGTCAATATTTTTAAATAAAAAAACAATAGAGACTAACAATTTTATTTTTAATGACAATCGTCCAAAAAACATAAAAATTGTAGATAAAATAAAATCATCAACAGTTGAATTCTTTCATTCAATTCAAAAACATATACAACAAGTAAAGGTAGAGAATAATAACAATAACAATAATAATAATAATAATAGCGAAAACAATAAATATAAAAGAAGTCAAAGTGAAGAAAATATAAATAACTATATTCAAAATCATTTTAATCCACCACAGCCACAAAAAAAAAGAAATATTTTATTCATTTTTCAAAACTTAATAAATAGCGGTAATTCTAATAATAATAATAGTAGTAATAGTAGTTGTAATAGTACACCATCGACATCACCTTCATCAACACCAAGATCAACAAATTCACCAAGATCAACATATTCACCAAGAAATAATAATAATAATTTTACAGAGTCGTCAAGTGATAATCAACAATTTGATATTACATTCAATATGGTTGTTGAAAAAGAGCGTGTTATATTAACAGTTAAAGTTCCAGAAGTTGGATTAACTAAAAAGATATTATTTGATAAAGTTGAGACTATAAAAGATGCAATTCTATTAGTAATTGAAAAATTACCACCTGGATGTCTAGATGCATCAGAATATAATTTATTTTTACCACAAAAGAATCAATGGTGTAAAATTGATTCACGTTTTTCAAAATATCAATTCAAAGAGAATCAAGAAATTGAATTTAAAAAAGATTCAAGAGGTGGTGTTTCACATATGTTATCAAATGTTGGTAATTTATTAACAAGACCCTATAGAACCATTTATATTAAATTACCAGAGATTGTAACTGTTGGTACATTACCACCACTTCAAATAAATGGTCAAATTGGTGATTTACCATCATTAAATAATAGTTTAAATAATAGTTTAAATAATATATCCAGTAGTAGTAGTGGTGGTACTGGTGGTGGTAGTGGTACTACTGCTGCTGCCACTGGCAGTTCTTTATCAAATTCAAATTCAAATTCAAATTTACAAAATTCACAATCTGCAAATAATTCACCAATTATTCATAGGCGTAGAACTTCATCATTTTCATATGATCCAAATATACATCATTCATCATTAACACATAGTAATAGTAATAGTAATTTAATATCAACTAATACAAGTTCTATTGGAAATAGTGCACCATCACCAACTACATTAGGTTCAAAACCATTTTCAATTCCAAAATTAAATTTAACTGAAAATAATTTAAACAATTCATCATCTACATCATCATCACCAAGAAATAATGGTAATGAAGTTATACAATCATCATCGTCAACATCATCACCACGCGTAAACGCACCACCTCCATTAGAACATAAGAAATCATTTTTAAATATAATTGGTATTTCACCAAGAGGTACCAATCGTGAACGTTCTTCATCAACAAATAGTTTAAATAATTCAACCTCATCATTAAAATCAAGTAATAATAATATATTACAACAGCAACAACAACAACAGCAACATTATGACTCTGCACCAACTACACCAAGAAATTTTGGAACATTTGTTAGAACTCAACAACTACAAAATCAACAACAACAACTACAACAACAAGAATCAATTGAAGCATTTGATTTTGAAGATGATAGTACATTAGGTGAAGTTTTAAATAAAATTTGTACAAGATATCAATATATTGAAAAGGATTTATTAGAAGATTATAGTTTAATTACAAAGGATGGGTTATGGTTTGTTGATCGTAATAAAACAATTACAGAACTCGGTTTAAAACATATGGATGAAGTTGAATTTAAACGTATGACTCAAAAAGTTAAAGTAGTTTTCTTGAATAAAGAAATCGTTTTAAATTTTAATCCATCTGATACATTAAAAGAAATTAATTATAAAATCATTGTACATTATTTACCATCATTAATTAAATTAAGTAGATCAAATTCAATTTTATCATCATCTTCATCTTCAATTTTTTTAAATCATCAATCATCGTCAAGTTCAAACTCATCATCTTCACCGTCACAATCATATAGATCATCATTATCATTAGAACCTTTAGTAATAAGTGATCTTGAAAATAGTCAAATTCTTTCAAATACACCAACCATTACAACCGTTGGTAATCATCAAATTTTAAATTTACAACAACAACAAAATAAACAACGTTCATATTCTGATGCAAGTCCATTATCATTTTCAAAAGATTATACTTCAGAAATTTCAAATCATCAACAACAAAATATTGAAAATCATATAAATAGAAGGAAAAATAGTATTTCAACAAATCCTTTAACAAATAGTGGTAATATAGCTAATAATAATAATAATAATAATAATAATAAAGATAAAGATGATAATAATAATAATAATAATAATAATAATAATAATAATAATAATAATAATAATAATAATAATAATAATAATAATAATAATATAGCGAGTAGTACAGATACAATTCAATCAAATAGTTCAACAGGTAGTTTAGGTAGTAATAATAATATAGCGTTTTCAATTCAACAAAATAGATATCCAATACCTGATAATTTAGTTGAATTTAAAGATTTTAAATTACATTTATCAGGTACAAAGAATCAAAATCCAAATATAAATCAGAAATTTGATATGTTATTAGATGAACGTCGTACACTTTCATCATTTAATTTTTGGAATAACATAAAATTACATTTTAAAAATTCTTCAAAAAGTTTACACTCTGACTCAAAAAGAGTTGCTCCAACTTTACCATTCTATTTACAAATTGAATCTGTTGAACAATTTAGTGTTAGTCATATTTTAGAATTAGAAGGTACTTTATTAATTTCTGATATTTTAAAATCATTTAATAGATTACTTTTAAATAATGAAAATATAAAAATAAGTAAGTTTTTTAAAATTTAATATAAATAATAAAAATAATAATAATAATAATTTATTAATTCATTTTATTTTTATTTTTTTATTTTTTTTTATTTATTTATATAGACGATCCATTAGATGAATATGGATTATTTTTTAATACTGTAAATAATGGAAATAGAGAAGGTTTAAGTTATGGTAGTTCAATTTATTTAGATCCATATAAAACTTTATCACATTATCCAATGATTGAACCATTGGATAAATTAATGTTTAAGAGAACAAATACAATATTTGGTGTTGATCCAAATACAATTGTATCAAAGATTGACCCGATAACTGGATTTAATATACCATGTTTATTATTAGACTTGAAACAAAAGTTTATTGAATTGGATGGGTTCTCAATTGAAGGTATATTTAAAACAAATAACTATTATGATTTAACATTCACTGAAATCATTAAAGAAATTGAGAATGGTACTTTATTAACAAGCAATAATCCAAATGTTGATGCTATTGGTATTGCATGTTTCATTAAACGTTGGTTTTCAAAATTACCAAAAAAGATTTGTTCACTTTTAGATGATGAAACTTTACTTTATGCTTCAACTCAAGAATCAACTGCTGAAGCTTCATTAGATTCAATTCCTCAACCTTATAGATCCTTACTATTATGGTTAGTTAGATTCTTATCTGAAGTTTCTCAAAGTGCTTACACTAATAAATGTAGTGCTAAAATCTTAGCAATTGTAATAGCCCCAAATTTAATTTCAATTTCACCAAACAATAATAATAATAATAAAGAAAATAATGATCACCATCATCACCATCACCATCATCATAATAGTCACCATCATAGAGATAATAATAATAATAATAGTAATAATAATTCATCAACAACACCAACTTCATCATCAGTTGGTAAATATACAAGTTTAGAGAAATTACATCAATGTACTTTATTCCTTAGAAATTTAATTAAATTAAAATTAAGAGAGAATGGATTCCTTCCAATTTCAACTTCTTCAATTTCAATTTCAAATTCACATAATTCATCATCTTTTATCTCTATGACTGGCACAAGTGAAACTTCTATTCATTCTTCAAATTCTCCAATCTCTTCTTCAATCTCAAGATCTCCTTCTTTAACTGATATTGTTGAAGAGTAAAATAATTGTTTTTTTTTTTTCTTTTTTATTTCTGGAAAAAAAAAATAAAAAAAACTGGAAAATGAAAAAAAAAATTAAAAATAAAATAAAGTAAAATAAAATTTTTTGTACAAAGTTAAATCTTAAAATTTTTTTTTTTTTTTTTTTTTTTTTTTTTCCCTTTCCCTTTGTTTTTTACTTAATATAGAAGAAGATAAAAATAGTTTTTTTTTTATTTTTTTATTTTAATTTATTTTTTATTTTTTATTTTTTATTTTTTTATTTTGGTTTTATTTTTTATTTTTTTATTTTAGGTTTTTTTTTTTTTTTTTTTTTTTGGTTTCAGTGTTGCAATCACTCCACTAAAACCAAAGGGGATATTTTAATGATTAAAAAAAAAAAAATTAAAAAAATTAAAAAAAAATAAAAATAAAAATCTCGTAATTTTTGTTGGTTGATTTAATTTTTTTTTTTTTTTGTTTATAAATTTTATTTTTAAACAAATATTTTAATTTTTTTATCTTTATTTTTATTAATATTATTTTTATTTTTTTTTTTAAAAAAAAAAAAATTAATCTGAGAATTTTAAGAATTAATGAAATTTAATAGATTTAAAAAACTAATCATCAAATCAAAACTTAATTGTAAAATACGTAATTTGATTTTTATTTTGATTTTGGTCAAGTCACGTGCCTTAAAAAAAAAAAAAATAAAAAAAAAATAAAAATAAAAAAAAAAAATTCGAAAAAATTAAAAATAAAATAAAAATCAAAAAAATTAAAATAAGAAAAAAAAAAAAAAAAACGACACAAAAAGTGGATAATTTTCACAATTCTCACTGGTAGTTAGTGTTTTGGATAATTATACATAAAATAAACGACAATAACAATCAAAAATAATAATAATAATAATAATAATAATAATAATAATAATAATAATAATAATTATAAATAATTATAAATAAATTAGAAAAAAAAAATAATAAATTTATTGTATATTAAATCAAACCCCTAAAAAGTAAAAAAAAAAAAAAAAAAAAAAGAAAAGGTTAGATCTAAAAATATATATTTTTTTTTTTTTTTATTATTTTAAATTCATACATACATAATTTAAATTATTTATTATAATAATAAAAATATTTAAATTTTCTTTATTTGAAAATTATTATTATAAAAAAAAAAAAAAAAAAAAAAAACAATTGTTTTAAAGCCCAACAATTTATATAATATTTGCTTTTTTTAGTAGTTTACCAATAGCCATTAATAATTTTTATAATTTTTTTATTTTTTTTTTTTTATTTTATTTTATTTTTTTTTTTTGACAATCCTCAAAGATCCTTTTTTTTTTTTTTTTATTAATTTTTTTTTTTTTTTTTTTTTGATAAAAACTAACCTCTAAAATCGCTAAATTATTAAATCACACCCACCAAATCATAATAATTCCAAATTAAAATTTAAAAATATATGGTGTCAGTAGAAATTAATAATAATAATAACAATAATAATAATAAAAAAAGAAATAGAATAATATGAAAACAAAAGCACATAATGAGGATGAAGATGAAGAAATTGATATTATGAATAATAGTGATGGGGATAGTGACGATGATCAACCATCAAAATCTTCTTCAAAAGTTTCTCAATCCTCTTCAAAAAATAAAAGGAAAACATCATCTAGTAAATCTACAAACTCTACAATTGAAGAATCAATACCACAAACTATACCAGCACCATTATCAACAACAATAACTCCACCAACTTTAACAATGAATACTTCAAACAATTTTGAAACAGAAGAACAAAGGTAAATTAATATTAAAAAAAAAAAAAAAAAAAAAAAAAGAATTAAGAAATACTAATCTCAAACTTAAAAAAAAAAATAAAAAAAAAAATAGAAAATATAGACTACAATCAGAATCATTAGCACAAGATACAGCATCATTATTTGATGAAATACAAGATGGTAATATTATAATTGGGAGAAAAACCCAAATTTTTTTTTTTTTTTTTTTTTTTCCAAAATGTTTCCCTATAAAGCTAATATTTTTTTTTCCATTTTTTTATCATTATTAGAACTTGATGATGGATTTAGGTCATTGTTAAGTGGAATTGATATAACAACATTACCAAATTACTCAATTGATAATACTAATAATAGGTCAATTATAGCATCTAGTAGTGGAACAGTTAATAATAGCAATAACAATAATAATAACGATGGTGGTATTTCAGAGGAAAGAAAGAGATTAACAGCATCAGCACCAACAATACCGACAACCACATTACCAGCATCATTACCAGTAAATTTATCATCGTCAACATCATCAACAAATATTTTAAGTGGTACGGCATCACCAAAAAAGAGGAAATCAAAAGATGAGAATACAACAATAAATGAACAAGAAAATGTAAATAATATTAATAGTGGCAATGTAAAAAATAGTAAAAATAATAGTGGTAGTAGTATTAGCAGTAGTATTAGCAGTAGTAGTAGTAGTGGTAGCAGCAGCAGTAAATCTAAAAAATCAAAAAAATCAAAAAATGAAGAAAATAGTGAAGGTTTTGTTATAGCGGAGGATGAAAATGATCATAAATCATCTTCAAATAAAAGTAATAGTAAAAAATCATCATCAAATAAAAGTAAATCACCATCAAATAAAAATAATAATAAAAAGCTACCACAGAGTAGATCAATTATAAACTCTAAAAAATCCACAGAATCAGAATACGATTCATCAGATAGCTCTGATATGGATTTAGATGTTAACATTTCTGATTGTGATTCAGATATTGAATTCCCTTCATTCACATCTCAAACAACTAAACCCAATAATAGTAACAGTAATAATAATAATAATAATAATAGTATAAATAGTACAATTCCTGCTAGTAATAATATAAATAGTGCTAATAATAGTAAAACTACAAACAAAAATATAACTTCAAATAAAAAAGATAATAAAGTAATTTATAATGATGATGGATCAGATTCAGAAACACCAATTTTAACATCAGTTAAAATACAGAGAGAACAACAAATACCACAACAACAGCAACAGCAACAACAACAACAACATCCACAACAGCATCCACAACAGCAACAAACACAAAATAATAATAATAATAATAATAATAATAATAATAATAATAATAATAATAATAATAATAATAATAATAATAATAATATTAATATCAATAATAATAATAATAATAATCAAGCATTTTCAAGTTTAATATCATCACATACAGCTCATATATATCCTGAGCCACATTTTCATAGTTTATCATTTTTAGCACCATTTTCACCACTTGGCTTACCAATTGCATCACCAATGTCACCTGGTTTATTGGATTTGGTATCATTACCAAACTCTTGCTCAGTACCACCTCTATCACCTCTATCACCTTTATCACCTTTACTTTCACCTGTATCACCATCTTTTAATGCTAATAATAAACATAATAATAATAGTTTAACTAATAAAAACATAGATGCAACTATGATAACATCAATAGCGCCAATAATGGACAAAACCTCAACAATAACAATAACACCAATTTCAACAACGGATGATGTTTCAAACAACATTTCAATAATATCAAATAATGGAAATAATTTAATAGCGAATAATGAAAATGTTACAAACATTAATATAAATAATAATAATAATAATAATAATAATAATAATAATAATAATAATAATAATAATAATAATAATAATAATAATAATAATAATAATAATAATAATAATAATAATAATAATAATAATAATAATAATAATAATAATAATAATAATAATAATAATGGTGATGAAATGTCAATTGAATTTAGTACGATTACAAGTGGTATCACTGGAAGCGGTGAAGCTGGAAGTAATAATAGTAATATCAATAGTGGTGTTATTAATACATCAACATCAATATCAACACCAACAATAATACCAACACCAACACCAACAACAACAATAGCAACAACAACAACAACAACAACAGAATCAATAAATCAACCAAGTATATTTAGTAATCATATAAGTGTATTTAGTAATTTATTACCAACAGTGATACCAAGTGCAAATATTGAATTGGATGATATTATGAATATACAATCATCATCATCTTTATCAATAAATTCACCAATATCATCACAATCATCACAATCAATAATTTTTTCACCAATTAGTAGTGGATCAAATGTAATTTCAAATAACTCAATAAATAATAATAATAACAATGCAAAGAAATCAAAAAGATTCTCAATGAATCCAAATGTTCAAAAACATTTTCAACCAACTATTTGGCATGAAGAAGAAAAGTTATTATTTAGAGAATTATTTTGTGCATATGGTAGAGATTGGCAAATGGTTTCAACATTAATGTGTGGTACAAAATCACCAACTCAAATTAAAAACTTTTATTATGATGTTCGTGTAACTTTATTAGCACCATTTTTTGGTGTATCAGGTGATGGTGAAACTAAATCTAGAATTATGTTACCAGAGATGGAAAAAGATATAATAATTAGTAAACCAGAACAAAATGTAAATAGTAATAATAATAATAATGGTGGTGGTAATAGTTTAAAGGATGGTTCTAATGGTAAAAGATTTCAGTCATCATTATCTTCTTCGAATGGTAATGTTGGTGGCAGTGGTAGCGGTGATGATGACGTTAGAGTTAAAAAGAAATCTAGAACCGCAAGTAAAAGGTCATTTAGATTCTCACGTATTGCTAATGAAACTAATAGGACACCAAAAAATCAACCAAAACCAAGTAAGAATAAAGTTTTACCTGAAACACCACCAAATGTAAAATATCCAGTTGGTTCAGCTTTATTTTATTTTTATACAAATCCTGAAACTTGTCCAGTTGGTAAATGGTTTGAAGTTAAAATTTTAGAATGGGATAATAATGCTCAAGTACCAGTTTCAATGATTAATCAATCTTCCAATTCTTCACCTGTAAATAATAATAATAGCAACAATAACAATAATAACAACAATATCAACCCTTTAGAGAATATGGAAATAAGTTTCACAGAATTAAATAATGGTATTGATAGTAGTATGGTAGATTTTACCGCTGGTTTGGATTTAGATTTATTAGGTTCAGCAAATGATTCAATGGATTTAAATACTGACGTAAAAATCCAACAAACTATAACCACCTCATCTACTACTACTACTACTTCTACTCCTGTTTCATCATCATCATCATCATCATCATCATCATCATCATCATCATCATCATCATCAACAACAACAGCAACAGCAACTACTACAGGTAGTGCAAAAAGTAAAAAAGAAAAAGAAAATGTAAATAATAATAATAATAATAATCTATCAAATCAAGAAACAACGATTGGAACTAAATATAAAGCAGTAATGTTTAATATGAATAAAACAAAAGGATTTTGGGTGTTTGAGAATGAATTAAAAGAGGAAATGGAAATTGGACAAGAGATTTGGGAATTTAGTGCCGACCCAAATGCAGAGGAAGAAATGATTACAATTTCATCAAGTAATAGTAATAGTAGCTCAAATTTATCCTCATCATTAAATAATACTATAATTTTATTATCAACACCAACTCCACCACCAATGCCAATTCCAGTATCTACAACTACGATTGCTCCACCAATTTTATCAACAACAACACCTACACAGCAGCAATTTCAACAACTACAACCAACACAACAACTGCAACAATTACCACCACCACCTCCACCCCCACCCAAACCTCCAATTGATAATACAATTACAGTTAGTTCACCAGTTGATTTAACAATTCCTTTAATTGAGAATCAAATGATTGTTGGTGGTAATGGAAATTGTTTTGTAAATTGTATAATGGGTGAAAATAGACCAAATGGTATTCAAACTCAAGATTTGGTAATCAAATTAGTTGAGTCATTATATGTAACAACTGATAAGTTTAAGATTCAACAATATTTAGAACAAAAGTTAGAAAATACAACTGCACCAAATACAAAATTCCCATATTACCCATTTCCTTCTTCTACTACTACTAATTCTGCAACATCAACACCAACATCAACACCAACATCAACCCCTTCAACATCAGCATCAACATTAACACCAACATCAACACCAACATCAACACCAGTACCTGCACCAACATCATTATCAACACCAACTTTAACATCACCAGTTTTGGAGACAACAACAATAATACCATCTGATAATAAAGAAAAGGATATTAAAGATGGTATTTATAGTATTAGTAATATTATTTCAAGTGAATTATTAGAGATTCCAACATTTTCAATAGAGTTTATTAGTTCAGGTTCACTTTCAATAGTTTCAAAACAAAAATGTTTCTTTGAGGCTATTTCAAATTCTTTTGAAGAAAGAGAAATCGTTTCAATCAATTTCAACTCAATTTTTAATACCTATCAATTCATTTCAAATATAAACGATAAGGCATTCATCATTCAATTGTTTGATAATATTTTAAAGGCTTCTGATATATCTGTACAAAAAATAATTGGTGATAAACCACCTCCAGCAACTATAACTCCAATTTTGCCACCTAAAACTGAAGTTACACAAACAACACCACCATCATCATCATCATCATCATCATCATCATCATCATCATCATCATCATCATCATCATCATCTACAACAAAAAATAACTCCACTACTATTGTAAATAACACTGATTCAACTAAATTTGTAGATGTAAAGAAAGAACAACTCACTACAGTTCCAATTGTTAAGCAAGAATCAAATTCTCCATCAAAAACATTACCACCATCAAATTCTCCATCAAAAACATTACCACTATCAAATTCTCCATCAAAAACATTACTACCATCAAATTCATCTATTCCCAATAAATCTACACCATCACCAATACCCAAACCAACTACATCTTCGACCACTTATCCAGTAACAACATCAAATCCATCTTCCAAACCTCAAACCCCAATTCCAACATCAAATAAATCACCCGCCAAATCGAATACTACCACAACTCCAGCAACCACAACCTCAAATACATCAATTACACCTACTCCCAAACCACTCACTCAAACAACCACTTCAACTTCAAACCCAAATAACTTGACTCAACCAACCACTTCAAATTCAAATCCAAATAACTTAACTCAACCAACCAATACAACTTTAAAACCATCTCTTCCAAATCAAAATACAACAACAACAATAACAACAACAAAACCAATGGTTAGTGCACCAACAAACTCAACTAATCAAAACACAATTCCAAATGCAACAACAAAACCGCCACCAGTGGTCAATAAACTTCCAGCCAATCCACCTCTAAAACTAACACCTCCACCAAACTCAAAAATTCCAGCAATCCTTGCAACAACCACTGCTAGTAGAGCGCCAGCACCTCCTATTCCAAATGGAGGATTGGTTCCAAATTTAATTATAAAACCTGCTTCATCTTCTTCAATTATAAAACAACCAGCAGGAAATATATCAACTCCATCTGCAACCAATTTTAAACCAAACCCAACTCCAAATGCAAAGCCATTGGCTGGTAACACATCAATTCCATCAACTACATATAAACAACCAGCAACTGGAGTTTCTAATACCTCAACCATAACTCAAGCAACAACAACAGTTCCAGGAACAACAACCACAACTAATCCAAATGGATCAATTCCTCCAAAACCAAGTAATGGATTGGCTGTTCCAAGTAAAACTACCACAACAATAGTTAATGGGCAAACCGTTGTTACTACAACGCCTATTAACCCAAATTTATCAAAACCAAAAATAATTATGATCAATGGTCAAAAACTTTATGCTTGTACTTGTTGTTTAAGTAAAAATCCACCTGGAACCGTCATTCCACCACAATATATATCTAAACCAGTTTCCAAACTATCAACTACCACATCTACCGTTGGTGGAAAACCAGTTGCAAATAATATGACAACAACAACAACATCGTCAACATCAACAACAATGACAACACCAACTTCAACTAATACAACTACTAATGGTACCCCACAACAAAGTACTAAATCAATGATTAATAATGGATTAACACCAGGATCAAATTATAAAACAGCAGCAATTATTCATCCAAAACCATTATCAGGCATACCTGGTGGAAATACATTATCTGGCAAATCACCAACGCCATTAACTATTAAACCACCTAGTGGTTTAATACCTGGTAAAATGCCACCATCATTATCATCATCATCAGCAAACCCCATATCAATTACAAACAATACAACTTCATTATCACAACAATCAAATACAACCAACACAATGCCTTCAACTGTTTCACTTTCTAGTGGCAGTACTAGTATAAATTCCAATAGTAGCAATAGTAAATCTTTAAGATCACCAAAATCATCTGATAACGATGGTAAAGAAAGTAAAAAAGAAAGAAAAGAAAAGAATCTTGATAAAGAAAGCGGCAAATCAGATAGGGAAACTAAATCAGAAAAGAATGAAAATAGAAAAAAAGATAAAAATCATGATAAAGATAGCAAATCTGATAAAAACCATGATAAATCTGATAAAAACAATAACGATAAATTTGACTCCAACAAAAATGATAACGGAGCAATTGTAACTTCCCCATTCAACCTTTTATTCAATCCAGATAAAAGTCCAATTCCTTATAAACTATTTATTGGTAAAAGAGAATTACTTTTAGAATGTAGAAGATTATTAAGAATTCAATGTTCAAGAATTAGTGAATTAAATAAACAAAGTAAGTAGTAAAAAAATAAAATAAAAATAAAAATAATTATGGTAATCCAAATACTAACTTTTTTTTTTTTTTTTTTTATTTAAAAAATAAAGATATTGAAAGTGGAAAAGATACAACCGAAGTTATATCAAAAATGAAAGATTTAATTAGTGAATTATCATCTTTTAAATTTTTGTTATTAGATATTGCATCTGAAAGATATAAACTTTATAAAAAATCAATTGGTATATATGATTTTTAAATTTCATTGGAAAAAAAAAAAAAAAAAAAAAAAAGATATTTATAAATAAAATCCAAGTAGTATTACACTTTTTTTTTTTTTTTTTTTTTTAAGGGATTCTTTAAAAAAAAAAATAAAAATAAAAAGAATAAATCTAATGGGGGGTTTTTTTTTTTTTTTATTATTTAAATTTGTATATAACAACAATTATTATTATTTATTGTATAAATATTTATAATTTTATTTATTTGGAAGTCATAGTTTTTAAATAGTTTTGAGAATTTTTCAATTCTTCTTTTTTTCTTTCATTACTCCATTTTAATAATGGTGCCATAATATTAATAATTTTTGGAAGTGCAATTTCAGCTTTATCATGATCCAAGAATGATAATCTTGTTCTTCTGCCAATAATATCTTCAGCGGTACAAGCATACTCTTTTTTAACACCATAGGTAACTTCAGCTTCAATATATGGATAACCTTCAACTAATCTTTTATTTGAACCATTTTCATTTGCTAATTTTGCAACAAATGGTGCTTGATCTCCATAACTATGTGCTAAATGTTCTGCAATATCTTCTGGTAAATTAAAGTCTATTTTTTTTTTTTTTTTTTTTAATTAAATGATTTTATATTAATATTATAAATTTGAGGTAGATAGATGGATAGATAGATAGATAGAAATATTTAAATATTTATAATATACTTTACTTTTAATTAAATATTGATTTAAAGTATTATAATATTTTTCACCACCAATTAATGGAAGATTTTTAGTTATACAACCTTTTGGTGTGAAAATGTCATGTTTTGAACAGACGAGATTTACAGTTGCTTCAGCCATTGAACGATAAGTTGTCCATTTACCACCAACGATTGTGATTAAACCAGATTCAGACATACGAAGTGAATGACTACGAGTTACTTGAGATGTTGATTTTTTATTATCACCTTGAGCTGCTGGTTCATCACTAACCAATGGTCTAATACCAGACCAACAAGCTAAAACTTGAGATTTATCCAATTTCACATTTGGATTACTATACTCTTTAATTGAATCAAGAATGAATTCGACATCTTTTTCTAATGGTTGAGGATTTTCAATGATTGGTGATGGATCATCGGTGGTACCAACTAAAGTTTTACCTTCGAATGGGAGAATGAATAATACACGACCATCCTTTGTCTTTGGATTTAAGAAACCTTTATCTGATGGTATTAAATTACCAGGTAACATAATATGAACACCTGAACTTGCTGTTATAATTGGATCAGCACGTGGATCATCCAAATTTCTAATTGAATCACAATATGGACCAGTTGCATTTACAACACATTTTGCAGGTACTGAATATTTTTTACCTGTTAATCTATCTCTAATAACAACACCTTTAAGTTGTTGTTGCTTATTGTTATTATTGATTTTATCATCCTTAATTAATTCTACAACTTCTGTATAATTTAAAGTTAATGCACCTTGTTGTGCTGCAGTTAATGCAAGTGAAACATTCATACGTGAATCATTATGTTGACCATCGTAATAGACAACAGATGACACTAAACCTTCACGTAGGAATGGGAATTCCTTATAGGTTTGTGCACTTGTTTGAAGATATGATTTTGGGATATCATTAAATGGATAAAAGAAATCATATAGTTTACAACCTATCCAAAACTTTGATGCATCAAATATTGAGTAGGCTGGAATTACAATTGGCAATTGACGTGATAAATGTGGTGCGTTATTCAATAGATTGGATCGCTCACGTAATGCTTCTTTCACTAATGTCAATTCTGATGGTTTTAATTTCATAATTGCACTCTCTAAATATCTAATACCTCCATGAACCAATTTTGTAGATTTCGAACTTGTACCACTTGAAAAATCATACTTTTCAAAGAGTGCAACTTTCATACCACGTGATTGTGCATCCAATGCAACACCTGTACCAGTTGCACCACCACCAATTACAATCAAATCTAAATCTATCAATTCTTCTTGATTCTCTTGTTCATTCAATTTCTGCTTATTATAAACTTTTGATAATTTATTTAATTTACTTAATTGTTCATCACGTCCAAGTGTTTTACATTCTTGAAAATAATCAAACATTGTAATTTTATTTTCATTTAAATCATTGATCATCTTTTTTGATATACTTTCTCTTTCTTTTCTATATTCATCATATGCTCTATTACCTGAAAATGCTGAAATTCCAATAACTGCCACACCTGCCACAACTAATGGTTTAAAAGATTTTGACAATAATTGATTCATTTTCAAAAATTAATTCTACTAATATACATATATAATATATATATATTATTGGTATTATTATTATTTTATATAAATAAATAAATAAAATAAATAAAAAAGTAATAATAAAAATTTATTTAGATATTAAAATAAAATTTTTAAATTAGGTGGTATTTAAAAAAAAAAAAAAAAAAATTAAAAATTAAATTTAAAAAAAAAAAAAAAAAAAAAAGGTTAAAATAAAAAAAAAAAAAAAAAAATGAAAATCATGATAAATCATTTTCGAAACACGAGAAAAAAATTGAATACCAACGAAATTAGGAAAAAAAAAAAAATTAATTATTATGCGCAATTGGATTGTTTTAAAACCGAAATTTTATTTAAAATAAAATAAATTTTTATTTTTAAATAATTTAAAATTTCAACAATTCCAATACTATACCTATAGTATGTTTGCAGATTAATGAAATGACAACAATTCAAAATTATTTTAAACAATTGAATTCTTTATGATGAAACAAATGGAAAATATAAAAAATGGAATGACACTTTCAAATCTTATAAACCAATTACTAAAGAAAAAGTATTTGAAGGTGTTGATGAAAATACACCAATTGAAAGAAATGCTGAATAGATATCCATTCAATCATAATCGCATTTAGTAATAAAATCAAAAGGTAATTTAATTAGACAATTCAATCCAACAAATAAAAAATAATTTTTCACAAAAATAAAAAAAAAAAAAAAAAAAAAAATTTTTAATAATTATTATTAATTTTATATGATTTTGTGTATTTTTGAGTGTTCTTTTTATATTACTAAATTCAAACTAAAAATAAATAAAATTAAATCATTGTTAAAAAAAAAAAAAAAAAAATGAAAAATAATAAAAAAAATTTTCATTTTTTTATTTTTTTTTTTATTTATTTTTCGTGTTTATATTGATTTCGTTTTTTTTTTTTTTTTTTTTTTTTATTTTAATTAAAAGATTGTAAAATTAATTTTTTATTTTCTTAACAATGATACGAAATTTATTACCACAAATTATAAATAAACAACAAAGCATAATAACATCAATAAATAGAATTAATATTAAGCCAACAACAATAAGATTATTTTGTACCAACAATCAAAATAATCAAAATAATAATAATAATAATACAGATAATGATTCAGAAATAAATAAAAAAATTTTATTAGCCAGAAAAAAAAAGAATAAAAATTCAAATATTAAAAAGTTTTTAAGTGGTGAAGATAAGGAATTAAAAAATATAATTGACGAAAATAGAAATAAAAATTTATCATTTACACCACAACAACAACAACAGCAACAACAACAACAACAACAACAACAACAACAACAACAACAACAACAACAACAACAACAACAACAACAATTACAAAATAAAATAAAAAATGAAACAAACACAAAACCAAAAATGGATATTCAAGATACAAAAGATATTTTAGGATATGCAGGTCAAGAAGAGATTGCACATGGTATTTTCATTAATAGAGATTTAAGTAAAAGTGATAAAAGATTAACAATTGTTACAGCATCAGAGAATAAAGAATCTGAAGCAAAAACATTGGCAAACTTTTTAAAATTAGAATATTTACCACTTCAACAAGTTTTAAAATTACCAAATGAATTATTTACATATCAATCAGTTTTATTCGTCCAACCAAAAGGTGTAACATTACATGATTTTGAAGCTTGTTCACCACCAACATCATCATCATCATCATCAAGAGGAGTAGGTAATCGTAATGTTAGAAAGATGATGAACGAAGTACTTTTAGATTATACTGAAGGTTCAATTGCACATCGTACTGAATTTGGAAAGAATAAGAGATCACCAATAATTAGATCAACTAGTTTATCAAAAAATGTTCATCCAAAAACTATTTTGGATGTAACTGGTGGCTTGGGTAAGGATGCTTGGATTTTGGCATCATTCGGTTCAAATGTAACAATCATTGAAAGAAATCCAGTATTGGTTTATTTAATTGAGAGTGCATTATCAAAAGCATTATTAAATCCTGATACTGCACAGATTGCAAAACGTATAACATTAATTCATAAAGATTCAATCGAGTATTTAGTTGAAAGTCTTAAAAACTTGAAAGATGATAATGCACCACCACCACCACAAGTAATCTTTATGGACCCAATGTATCAACCAAAGAAAAATGAAAAATCATTATCAAAAAAAGATATTAGAGCAATTAGAAAATTAGTTGGTGGTGATAGAGATTCAACAACATTATTCGCTTTATCAAGACGTTTCGCTTCAAATAGAGTAGTTTGGAAACGTCCAAAAGGTACTTTACCATTTAATCCTGACATTGAATATAAATCTTCTGATACTTGTTTTTATGTTTATTTAAAAGATAAAATTACAAAAAATACATAAATAAAGTAATAATAAAGTACCTTTTTTTTTTTTTTTTTAGTTTTTTTAATTTTATTTTATTTATTGACCTTCTAATTTTAAAATTAATTTAACAGCATCATAAACATTATCAACTACATATTTTGCAGGAATTTCAGGATGGTTAGTATCACCTTTGAAACAGCCAGTTTTAACTAAAATACTTATCCAACCTTCATGTTCTAAATTGTTTGCACCTTTGATATCAGAGTATGGATTATCACCAATTGCATAGATATGTTTTAAAATACAACCATCATTGAAACCAAGTTTTGAAATTTGATTTGAAATTATTTGTTTACCATATTGATAGGTTAATGGATAAGGTTTACCATAGAGTGTATAAATTAAATCTCTACCAGTTTGAGTTTTAAATAAAAGTTTAATACATTCCAATATTGCACCCATTGTATAACGTGGTATTACAAATTCACCAGCATAGGAGAAATCTGGATTACAAATGTGAAAATCAATCGATTGAACATCTGCTCGATTGATATAATCTTTTCTTAATAAACCATCTTTACTTTGTAGTATATCCGATACAATTTGGATACATTCACCCCAATCGATTGGATCCTCTAATAAAATGATTGCTTTAATTGGTAATTGTTTCTTTGCTTCTTTGATAACATATTCACTTGACACACCTTGAGTCCAAAATGTTGAATATTTAGATGGACAAAGGAATGGACGTTCTTCAATATATTGTTGAAGTGATTTATAATTTTTAAAACCATACCAGTCTGCTAATTTCTTTGAGGTTTCATGTGTTTTACTAATTAATAAAACATCGTAATCTTTATATTTCTCTGCTAACGGTCTCACTGGTGTATGTGCTACCATAACTTTATCACTTGGAATATTGTATTGTAATACTTTAGAGATTTTATTTGCTTTCTCTTCTTCTGTGAATCCACCATTATTTGTCATAAATATATACGGTATCTTTGGTTCACTTGTTTCTTTATCTTCTAAAAGTTTTAAAGCTTGTGTTGCATTTGGTATTATCACTCCATCTCTCATTAATACACCATCAATATCAAATACAATACCAAATGATGAATCATTGGTTGTTGTTGTTGTTGTTGTTGTTGTTGTTGTCGTTGTTGCTGTTGTGGTTTCTGTTTTATCAATTGCCATTGTTTTGTTTTTTGTTTTTATTTTTATTTTTTATATTTTTAATTTTTCGTTTTTAAAATTTTTTTTTTTTTTTTTTATTTTTATTTTTTTATTTTTATTTTTTTTTTTTTTTTATTTTTAATTTTATTTTCAATTACTAATTTTGAAAAATTGGAAACATTTAAAAGGAGATCTTTTAAATTGAAATTGTTACTTAAACTAATTTTAATTAACTACCTTCAATAAAAAAGAAAAAAATCTTTGGACGATAACACCACGTGCTTTTGGGTTTTAAAGTGTTTAAAGCTTGCATTTGGTTTTTATATCGAAAAAAAAAAAAATTAGTGTGTCAATTGACTTTGCATATTTTTTTTTTTTTTTTTACATTTGCAAAACAAGGTTTGAAATGAGTGGTGATCATGTTTCAGATGATTATTAATTTTCGAATTTTCAAAATTTTTTTTTTTATTTAATAAAGAAAATTTTAATGTTTGTAATATAAAATATATATGTTCAGTTTAAAAAAAAAAAAAAAATAAAGAAACAATTTTAAACAACAAAATGTACATTTATGTATTTTATGAAAGTATAAAAAAGTAAAACAGATTTTTCAAAAAATAAATTATTTAAAATAAATTTTTTTTTTTTTATTTTATTTTAATAATTTATTTTTTCTGAGACGGAAAAAAAAAAAAAAAAAAAATAAATTAATTATAATAGATCAATCTATTATTATTAGTTTTGTATAATGTTAATATAATAAGTATTTTTTTATTATAAAAAAAAAATAAACGAAAAAAAAAAATTATGAAAAACTAATTTATTTTTTCCTTTTCTAACATTTTAATAAATTGGTCAAAAAAAAAAAAAAAAAAAAAAAGACTAATTAAAAAAAAAATATAATAATAAAAAACAAATAAAAATAAGGAATTGGATTATATATTATATATTATATATTTTTTACTTTATTTTATTTTATTTTATTTTATTTTTAATTATTATTAATTTTTTATTATTTATTTATTGTGAAAATCATTCAAGTTTATTTTATTTTATTTTATTTTTTTTTTTCCATTTTAAAATATTTTAAATTACAAAATTTGAATATTTTAATATTTAATAAAAAAAAAAAAAAAAAAAAAAAATTAAACAGATAATAAACCTTCATTAAAATAATTTTCAATTCTTTCCTTTATTGAATTAACTATTTTTTCACAATTTGGAGATTTTGATAATAGACTTTTTGATTTAGTATCTAATTCCAAATTATAATTATGTTTTTCATTTGATTGATCGAATTCATCCAAAAATGAGTTTATAAAATCTTCATTACCAAGTGGAACAATTGTATTTATATTTTTTAGTGATGTAAAAATTTCATTTACTGAATGCCTTTCAAATTCAATATTAGATTTATTTAATGAGCCATTATTAATTTTAGATTGAACAAATTTTATCTTTTTATAATTTAAATTTTTTACTTCACCAAATGTAACAATAATAACATCTATTCCATAATTATTATACTTATTATTAATAATAGTACCATTACTTAAATAATTATTTAATTTATTTTCATTGATAATTTTATTTAATGAATAATTAAATAAATAATTTGAAAACCAATCTGTGAGGTTAGAAATTTCATTTAGGGAATTATATGAATAAAATCTAAATCCCAAATTATTATACATAAAATCTAAAACTTTAATTGATTTAGCTTCAGAGATTGATTTATCTATTGAAATTTGACTAATATTATTTTCAAATATAAATTGAATGATATTTGTATCTTCAGATTTAATTGCATTTTTTAAAATATTATTACTTTGCCAATTGAAAAGACTTTTATATTTTTTATTATTAAAATAATATTTTAAAATCAATTCATTATTTGGTAAAACTTCTTTATCAGGTTTTGAATTATTATTATTATTATTATTATAATTACCACAACCACTACCACTACCACTACTATTGCCACTACTATTGCCACTACCATCAAATGAGTCTGAATTTCTTAATAAAATATCACCAATTTTATCTAAATCTGTAGTTGAAATTAAATCTTTATTTGACAAAACATGTTTAATTATTTTAAAAGTTGAAACAATATTAATACATTTGAATGATTTTTCAATAAATTCAATTTGTTGTTGAATTGGTGTTGAATCTAAATTAAATAAACCACCAATTGGTTCTATATAAAATGATTGATATCTATGTTTTTCAAAGAATGGGTCATCTGATTTTTTACATAATTCACCAATAAATTCTAATATAATTATATCTCCATATTTCATTGATATTTTAATTAAATCATCAAGAATTGGATAACACCTTAAAATTGATTTTTTTTTAGATAATGAAGAAGAAGAAGAAGAAGAAGAAGAAGAAGAAGAAGAAGTTGAAGATGATGATGATGATGACGATGATGGATTTTGTGGTATTGGTTGTGAGTATGGTTGTTGTTTAATTACTTCTTGTAATGATTGTGTAAAGAATAATCTATCAACTAAATGATACTCTTTATGGGTACAAATAAATTCAAGTACTAAATAAGACCATTCTGAAGTTTCAATATATTTTTTAAAACCATATCTAAAGAAATCAAATATTAATAATCTTTGTATTTCTCTTTTTAAATTAAAATCATTATAGTTTATTAATTCCAAAGGTTCTGAAATATCTCTAATATTAATTGAATTACCTTGATTAATTGATTTTAATTGTTCTTGTTCTTGTTCTTTTTGTAATTGTAAAAATGTTTCATCTTGATTTCTTCTAAAAAGTAATGATTGAATTTTTGATTTAAATCCACCACCACCACTACTAAAACAAATTTTTGAAATTAAATCAGGTTGTTCAATTACTCTAATACAATTTTCATTTATTTCAACATATTCATTTTTATTTAATATATAAAAATAATCATCTTCACAATTTAATTTTTTATCTACTTCTTCTTCTTCTTTTTTATTTTGATTATTATATTCTAATAAATAATTTAATTTTTTAAAGATTGACATGTAAAATTGATTTTTAAATGAAATTGAACAAGTGAATAAAACATTTTTAAAATAATTTATAAATTGATCAAAGATGGTATCATAATTTGAATTTTTGAAATTTATTTTAAAGTAATTTTCTTTTTCTGAATTATTATTAAATGTTTTAAAAAAATATTCAATATATTTTGAAAAACCAATTTTTAAACTTGACAACATAAATAATAATGGTGAACCAGTTTCATAAATTTTCTTTAATGTATTGAATTGTAATTTCAATAGATTTGCATAGAAATCATCGTAAACTCCACTATATAATTTAACAGGTTCATAATTTTTTACATAATTTGGTGATAATAAAAAATCATTTATAATTGAATCCCTATTATCTGATATTAAACAATTATGTAATATTCTATCATTATTAAATTCTTTAATACCAATTACACAATAAATGAATTTAATTGTTTTTAAATTACCAATTCTTAATGCAATATCTAAACAATTACAATTATCCGTTGGTGTTTTTAAATATTTTGAAATTATAATATTATTATTATTATTTTCATCGGATTTTTGTGATGATGATAATAATAAATCATCATAAATAATTTTAAAAAATTCAAAACAACCTGTAAATATTGAAAATAAAAGTAAACTAATTTTTGAAAAATGAGTTTCATTATCTTCAAGATCTGACTTCATTAAGATTTCTTTATTAACACTATAAAATTTATTTAATAAATTTTTTAATTCTTTATTTTCTTGATATTCATTTTCTGCTGTTACTGATTCTGGTTGTTGTTGTTGTTGTTGTTGTTGTTGTTGTTGTTGTTGTTGTTGATGTTGTTGTTGTTCAAATTTTTCATTTTCCAGTTGATCAAGTTTTTTAATTAATATTTTTAAATTTGAATATTTAAATGTTTCTTTAAAGGTAAAATTATTTTTAATTTTATCAATTATTAATGGAAAATGATTATTCTCTATCATCCATTCAAATGATGCATTATCATATGTACGTTTTTGTGAAAATAATTTTGTTCCATCAAATAAACTAACACTATTGGTATATTGAGAATTAATTTCTCTAACTAAACCATAAATATATTTTAATAATACTTTATTATTAAATACTAATTTATATGATTTATAATTTTTATCATAATTTTCATTTGAACATTGAGATAAATTATTATTATTTTCACCACCAATCATTTTTAAAATTTGTATTTAAATATTATCAAACCAAAAAAAATAAAAAAAAAAAAAGTGGAAAAAAAAAAAAAAAAAAAAAAATAATTAAAAATAAAAAAAAAAAAAAAAAATTAAAAAATATCAAAAATTCATTGAATGTAACAAATCAACCTTTCAAAAATAAATATCTTTTTAAACTTAGTGAGATTTTTATATAAAAAAAAAAAAAATTCTTTTAACGATTGGCATAAAATAAAGATAATATATAAAAGGTGATTATGTTAAAAAATGTTTTTTATTAACATTATGTTTTGGTAAATATTAAATTGTATGTAGAATTTGGTTTTGGATGTTCAATAAAAAATAAATTAATAAATTAATAATATTATTTTTTAATAAATATTTACGTTAATATTTTAGAGGTAGAAAAAACACACTAAAAACGTTTTTTTTTTTTTTTTTGTTTTTTTTTTTTTTTATTTAATTTTTGTAAATTGGCAAACACAAAAGAAAGGTTGTCTGTGTGTGTACAGATATATATATAATAAAAATCCTAAAATCATTGTGATTAACAAAAAAAAAGTTAACTTTTTTGAAAAACTTTTTGTCATTAATTAATTTATTTTTTTTTATTTTCAAAACCCTGTTTTTTTTAATTTTATTTTATTTTTTTTAATTTTTTTTTTTTTTAATTTTTTTTTTTTTAATTTTTTTTTTTATTAAAAACAATATTGTTCGGGTGAAAAAACATTATTAAAAAACAATGGAAGAAGTTATATATTTTAAAAACTTTATAAATGGTGAATATGTTGAACCAATTGACCATAAATATATGAGCAACTATGATCCATCAGTTGGTAAAATCTATAGTAATGTCCCTGATTCAAATGAGAAAGATATAAATGAAGCAGTAAAAGCAGCAAAAGAAGCATTCCCAATATGGAGTTCAAAATCAGCTCAAGAAAGATCTGATATGTTATATAAAGTATTTTTTAATAATAATAATAAAATAATAATAATTAATAATAATAATAATAATAATAATAATAATAATAATAAAATAATAATAATAATAATTTTTTAACAAAAAAAAAAAAAAAAAAAAATAAAAGATTGCAAATGAAATAGAGAGAAGACTTAAAGAATTTGCAGAGTTAGAGAGTAGAGATCAAGGTAAAACCATTACAACAGCAACAACAATTGAAATTCCAAGATCAATTTATAATTTTAGATTCTTTGCAGGTGCAATCTTACATCATCAAAATGAATCTACTGTTGGTCCATTACCAAATGTTTTAAATTATACATTAAGAAGTCCAGTAGGTGTTTGTGGTTTAATTTCGCCATGGAGTAATGTATCTAGTTTTTAAACAACAACAACAACAACAACAATAACAACAACAACAACAACAACAACAACAACAACAACAACAACCACAACAACAACAATTATTATTAATAGTGGTAGTGGTAGTATAATAGTAGTAATAACTAACAAAAATTAACTTTTTTAATTATATTTTAGATTTACCATTATATTTATTAACATGGAAGATTGCACCAGCAATTGCAACTGGTAATACATGTGTTTGTAAACCATCAGAAATGACACCAGCAACTGCTCATTTATTAGGTGAAGTGTTTAACACTGTTGGTTTACCACGTGGTGTTGTTAATATTGTTTTTGGTAATGGTCCAAATGCTGGTAGTCCTTTGGTTAGACATTCAGATGTACCTTTAATCTCTTTCACTGGTGGTACAAAAACTGGTGAAATCATTCAACAAGTAAGTTTAAAATTCTCTTTTTTTTTTTTTTTTTTTTTTTTTTTTATCTTATAAATTACTAATATTTTTTTTTTTTTTTTTTTTTTAGCAAGCATCACCATTAAATAAAAAATTAAGTTTAGAATTAGGTGGAAAGAATCCAGGTATAATTTTTGATGATTGTAAATTTGAAGAATGTGTAGAGACATCAGTAAGATCATCATTTTCAAATCAAGGTGAAATTTGTTTATGTACATCTAGATTATATGTTCAAGAAGGTATCTTTGATAAATTTGTAGAACAATTTGTAGAAAAGACTAAAAAGATTGTTGTTGGTGATCCAAAATCTGAAAAGAGTGGAATGGGAGCATTAATTAGTGAAGATCATTTGAAAAAGATTGAATACTACGTTCAATTGGCAAAAGATGAAGGCGGTACAATTTTATGTGGTGGTAAGAGACCAGAGTTATCCGCTATTTTCGGTGGTAATGAAAATGAAAATTTAAAGAATGGTTATTTCTATGAACCAACTGTTATCATTGGTTTAAATCCATTAACTAGTAGAGTGTTAAAAGAGGAAATATTCGGTCCTGTCATTACCATCACTTCTTTCTCAACTGAACAACAAGTTATTCAATATGCAAATGATGTTGAATATGGTTTAGCCTCTTCATTATGGAGTCAAAATGTTGATCGTTGTCATCGTGTAGCTTCAAAGATTGATTGTGGTATTTGTTGGGTTAATTGTTGGTTAATTCGTGATTTACGTACTCCATTTGGTGGCGTTAAAAGATCCGGTATTGGTCGTGAAGGTGGTGATCATTCAATTGATTTCTTTACTGAACAAAAAAATATTTGTATTAAAATTGGAAATTAAATTTAATTTCTTCCACTTTTTTTTTTTTTTTCTTTATTTTTTCTTTTTTTTTTTTTTTTAGAATACAGGGAAAAAAAAAAAAAAATCTTTTTTTTTTTTAGAATACGGGAAAAAAAAAAAAAAATCTTTTTTCTTTAAACAAAAATTAAAAAAATAAAAATAAATAAAAAATGGTTTTAAATTCCACCAACATTCAATTATATTAAAATCAATTTCCAAAAAATGGGTTTTTGATATTTTTTTTTTATTCTGGATCCAAAAAGATTTTTTTTTTTTTTTTTTTTTTAGAATTTAAATTCAAAAAAAAAATTTCCATTCTTACTTGTGTTCATATTAAAGTTTAAAAAATTATAATAATAAAATATAAAAAAAAAAAAAATGTCTAACTATCAATTAGATATCCAAACGCCTCTAATCCAAGAATCATCATCAAAATATTTTTATCCATTACAACCACATACCTATCATGAAAAACAACAATACCCAAATGGCATTAAACCTACAACACATATTCAAGAAAAATATAAAAATGATTATATTTACTCACTTACATTTTTTATTTTAGGGTAAATATTTTAAATTGACAAATAATATTGATAATAATAATAATTTCATATAAATATGTATTAATTTTTATTAATGTACATCTCCAATAGTATCTTTTTTTTATTTCCACTTTTTTTCAATATTTTTTATTTAAGATCACCCATTTGCAAAGTTAGAAAAATTGCATTTATCTCTCTATTACTTGCAACTGCATATATTGTTATTCCATATATTTTTGGGTTAATTTATGTCTTTGCAAATTTAAAAAAATTGTAATAAAATAAAATAAAATAAAATAAAAAACATAAAAATTTTTTTTTTTCTTTTATAAAATATTGTTTCATTTATTGGTTTTATCAATTCACACGATATTTAATAAATATGAGTTTTTGGGAAATAAAAAAAAAAAAAAAAAAAGAAAAAAAAAAAGAAATAACTAAAAATAAAAAACATTCAAAAAAAAAAAACAAAAAAAATATTAATAACCCATCTTTTTTAGAGAATTAAAAATTGAGTATTTGTTATCCATAAATATGAAATATTTGATTTTAGTTTATTTCATATTTAGTTCCTTTTTTTATTATTTGATTGTTGATTTGTATTTGGTGAGTCTTGGATTACAATAACTTGGGGCTGTGTTGGTGGTTGTTGTTGCTGTTGTTGTTGATGTTGTTGTTGTTGTTGATGATGTTGTTGATGTTGTTGTTGATTTTGTTGTTGGTGATGTTGTTGTTGTTGTAATGGCGTTTGAAATGTTTGAAATAGTGATGTTGGATTGTTTCCAATGCTCCTTCTTCCATTGACTTGTGGTACAACTTGTTGCTCATGGAAATCAAATGGTGCTGGATTAAACAATGGGAATAGTGAAGGTTGTTGGAGTATTAGTAGTTGTTGATTTTGTTGTGGAGTTTGTTGTAATTGAGGTGGTTTTGTTATCTTTTTGCTTTGCTGATTTTGTACTGGCTGTTGATTTTGTCGCAGTTGGTACATTTGAAAATTATAAATTTCTTGTTGTTGTTGTAATTGTTGTTGTAATTGTTGTTGTAATTGTTGTTGTTGTTTTTGTTGTTGTTGCTTTAATTGTTGTTGAAGATGCTTTTGTTGTTTTTGTCGTTGCTGCTGCAATTTTTGTTGATGTTGCATTTGTTGTTGTTGCATTCGCTCTTGGTGCTTTTGTTGTTGTCGTAATTGTTGTAGTTGTTGTTGTAATATTCCTAGTTGTTTCGTCCTATTAATGATTTGATCTGGTGGTAATAGATGCCTTTGTTGCTGGTGGTGCTGTTGTTGTTGTTGTAGTTGTTGTTGTAGTTGTTGTTGATGTTGTTGTTGTTGTTGTTGTTGTTGTTGTTGTTGTTGTAAATTATTTATTTGTTGGGTAATAATTTGGTATGCATTTAAAATTTCAGTTTGTTGTTGTTGGTGTGGTTGTTTTAAATTTCTTATAAAATTTTCTAAATGATTTTGAATTTCTGGAATAGTAAGGATGACTCCTGTAGGTCTTTTTATTTTTTTTCTTGGAAAAAGACCTAAATTTTCATTATTATTTTTGTCATCATCAATTTTAAATACTAGATCTTGAATTAGGTTATGTATAGCTTTGTGAGTAGTTGAAAGAAAATTATTGAAAGCAAAATGTTTAGATTGTCTTGGAGGTAATCCAAAATTTGTAGGGAGAGCACCATCCATTACCTGTCTTAATTGTTCGTACGTCAATGGAATATGGTGAGGAGGAGGATGTCTAAGATGTGCTGGATTCATCATGTTTGGTGGCATTTGAACACCACGTACATGTGGATCTTTACCACAAACACAAGGAAAAGTTTGACCACAATTATAACAAAACTTATGTTTACAAATACAAACGATATGCATACAACCGGCAGTTTTCTCGACCCATCTATGACATTGAGGGCACTTTTTAAACTTTTGATGCTCTACGAAATCTTCAAACAATTGATCACCCTTTCCATTCTCTTTTAACCAAGATTGATATTGTTCACAAGAAGAACCAGTATGAAAATCGGATCTACATTTGAAACAGTATCTATTGTTACACTTGGGACATTGAAAATCTGTAGAATCACCTTTCTCCCAAAAGAAAATATAACCACAATCGGCAGTTGGGCAAAAACTGAATAGATCTGGATTGATTTCAATGGTTTTTTCAAAACTGTAATCTTGATATTTGATTATCAACTCTTCATCTATCAATAACTCTAAATCTTTGATTGATAATTCATTCTTACATTTAAATCCTGGACAATTGATTGGATACTCTTTATCATTGATTTTACTAATACAATATTGTTGATAACAATCACGACACACCAAATGATCACAATCGCCTTTGATCACCCTATGCATTTCAAATGAAGATGTTTTTGTTAAACAAATTATACAATCTACCATTTTTTCCTCTGGAAGATCTTCAATTTCTCCAAGATTAGGTTGTTTATTTGGTGTTGTATTTGTTGATGTTGATGTTGATGTCGATGTGGTCGTATTATTTTTAGTAGGTGTTGCTGATGTAGTGATAGTTGTAGTATTTGTAGATGTTGTTGTTTTTATAGGTGAAGTAGTTGTAGTTGGTGTTGTAATTGTTCTAAAATTGTCATCATCTTCTAAAATGTAGATTTGTGAGGAATTAATTTCAGTTGTATTACTATCTAAACTTGATATATTCCTAGTTCCACCACCACCATCATCATCATCATCATCATCATCATCATCATCATCATCATCATCATCATCATCATCATCATCATCATCATCATCATCATCATCATCATCATCATCATCATCATATCCTTCAAATTTTCTTTTTACACCAGTTAATTTAATATTATCAGATTTTGGTTCAGACTCACGATGAAATCGATGGCCAAATTGTGCTGCTTCTTCTTCTTCTTCTTCTCCTTCTTCTTCATCATTAAATGGTAAAATACAACTATTCTCTTGGTTTTCATTTTTATTAAAATCATTATATTCGTCATCCTCATCCTCTGTATCACTATCTAAAATATAGATACAATGTTCTTCTTTTTTATTATTTTTACTATTTACAACTAATATTGATTCTTTTTTTATCTCTTTATTATTTACATATATTGTATTACCATTTCCATTTCCATTACCATTACTATTACTATTACCATTACCATTACTATTACTTTTACCATTACCATTACTATCAAAACCATTATTTAAACTTTTAATATTATTATTATTTGTTTCATCTGTAATAGACTCCAAATCTACCAAGATTATCTCTTCTTTTTTATTATTATTAATATTATTATTTTCTTTATTATTAATATTATTGTTATTATTAATATCTTTATTAAAGCTTTCATTTTTATCGTTTATAGTGTCTTTAGTTCTTTTATTTGGTTGTGTTTTAAAATTATCGTTACTAATATTTATATCACTATTACCATTATTACTATTATTATTATTATTATTATTATTATTATTATTATTATTATTATTATTATTATTATTATTATTATTATTATTATTATTATTATTATTATTATTCTTTGTTATTTTATCGTTGTTATTTTTATTATTATAACTATTGTTATTGTTATTAGTTTTACTCATTTTTAAAAAATTGTTAAAATCATCCTCATCATCGTAGTCATTTTCAAAGACTTGTTTGTTGATAACCGGAGGGTCTTGAAAAGGATTTTTATAAACTCTTTTTTCGTTGCCTGACATTGTTAATAAATCGAAAGGCAATTAATTTTAAAAAATATATAAAAAAAAAAAAATAAAAAAAATAAAAAAAAAATAAATAAAAAAAAAAATAAATAAAAAAAAAAAAATAAAAAAATAATAGAAATTAAAAAAAAAACATTTTTTCGAAGAAATGTTAAGATAGGTTTTATTTTTATTAATTATCCAGAGATCCGGATTTAGTTTATGAAAAAAAAAAAAAAAATGATAAAAAAAATAATAATGCTTAAAAATTAATTATATAAATAGGTTTAAAGTGCGTAAAAAAAAAAAATAAACAAATAAATATTGTTTTTTTTCCTACTTATTATATGTTTTAAAATTTTTTTTTTATTTTTTTTTTTTATTCATTTTTTAAAGTTAATAATTGATCAATATATTTCTTTGGTAATAAAATATTTGTAGAACCAATATAAATATTCTTTTTATAATGAGAAGATAATTCATAGATTGATCTCATTTCAGAAAAAGTCATACCACCAATGACGAAAATGATTAATTTGGAACCAGAGTATTTAGTTTCTTCAACTTGTACATTTGGGTCAGCCCAACGTGGTTGTTTTGATTTACCTTTAAGGGAAACCTTTGAGACTGGTGCATTTGTGGCACGAGCGATTGGTTCCTCTTTTACGAATGGGAAATCTGTGCTTGGTAAAGTTTCATTGATAATATTCTCAGCGATATCCTTTACTACAGGAACGTAACGAGATACCTCATAAGGTACATTACCAGACTCTGATTTTCTATTCTTTGGAGGTGAAATTGGTTTCTTACCTTTGGCACCTTTCATTAGTGTCACACCAAGATAACGTAAATTTGTGAAAGCATTTTGTTCACTTTGAGAGATACCAGCCATTTCCATTAATCTACGACGATCTTCCTCCTTGATACCATCTTGACTAATGATATACATCATCAATAAACGAATTTTATTATACTTCTCTGCAGAGAAATCTGATAAATAATTTGAAAGACGACCTGTGACATTCTTTGGAGAATTACCATTGGCATCCTCACCTGTTGCTAAATCTTGTTCGAGGTATGCCAACTGTTCGAGCTCTGGGAATTTGGCAGAGGCACGATCTGCTAAATTGATGTGTACAGAGTATTTACCCATCATCTCTTGATATTGTGGTAAGGAACGTACAACCTCACCTGCCTCCTTTAAGGAACCAGTATGTTGACCATATTGTGATACTTGATTAGTTTTCAAAAATTCATCTAAACGGGTTGTTAAATTGGTGGAGACATCAGCAATATGTTGATGACGTAAACCAGACCACATATAATCCGTTTCACCCAATAATACATCCTTCTTTAATGTGGCGCCAGCATTTGTGACTGTATCGAATGAAAATTTATCATTTTCAATATCAAAGAGATCATAAACCATTGCTTGATATGAAAATTCGTGAATTAATGGTGCTAATGGATCTTGAGTACGATCTAAAATTAATAATGTTGAACGGTCATCGTTTGGTTTGAATGATTTGACCGTTCTCATAACATTATCCAATTTCTCTTGTGTAAAACCTGCAATCATTGCTGATACTGGATGACTACGTGAGAAACGAATGATTGGACATTCATTCAATGATACACATAACGATACTAAACGTGTTGCAATCTTTGCTTGCTCCTCTGTTGGATCGATTGAATCTGGTGAAAATAATTGAAATAATGTATTATTTTGATCTAAATGAAATGCTTGACTTTCAATCGCTAAAAATTCTAAATTAATCTCTTTAAATGTTTTAATTCTATGTACTGCTAATGACGCTGATAATTTTTTAAATTCTACTTCTGGTAATTCTAAAATTTTTAATAATAAAAAAAAAAAAAAAATATATATATGTATATGTTAAAATCAAAAAAAAAAAAAAAAAAATATATATGTATTTGTTAAAATCATATTAAATATTTCTCTTTTTTTTTTTTTTTTTTTTAAAAAAAGATAATTTACTTGAAGTTAAAAATAAGTGAATTGCTAAATAATGTGGGCTAGATTTCTTTTTAAAATCATTAATTAATAAATCAATTGATTGTGCAGTTGGTGTAAGAAAATAAATTGCTTCTAAATTTGGTAGACGTTGTCTTGGATTATCAATTTTTTCAACAACTTTTTTTTAAATAATAATAATAATAATTAATATATTATAATATTTTTATAAAATAAATATTCTATAAGAAATGAAGATAATAATAAAATAAAATAATATTACCTGTAACTTTCTCTTCCATAATATCAAACATTCCGCAACATGCTGAAATAACTCTAAGTGAATCTTGATCTACAATCAAAGCTTTCCAACCATTACTTGCTTCTGGTGTAATAGTTCTAACCATTTCATTTAAAATTCTATCTTTACAAAGCTCTCTTAAACTTGTTGCCATTTTTAATTTATTATTATTATTTATAACTATTATTACTACTATATGAACTTGGGAATTTATTTTATTATTTATTATATATAAACAAACTTCAAAAAAAAAAAAAAAAGTTTGTTGTTTATTTTTAAAAAAAAAAAAGTAGCTCTTTTAAATTTTTTATTTTTTTTTTTTTTAAAAATATTATTTGTTTATTAT
Source organism: Dictyostelium discoideum AX4 (assembly GCF_000004695.1). Classification (NCBI taxonomy): domain Eukaryota; phylum Evosea; class Eumycetozoa; order Dictyosteliales; family Dictyosteliaceae; genus Dictyostelium; species Dictyostelium discoideum. The sequence continues at coordinate 1,335,658 of NC_007090.3, read as the reverse complement.
TTGTTTTTATATATTTAATATACAAGATAATTATTGTATCTGTGTGTGTGTGTGTTAAAATTTTATGTGCAATTAAAAAAGAATTATCTTCAAAATTTTTTTTTTTTTTTATTTTTTTTTATTTTTTTTTATTATTTTTTTTTTTTTAATTTTAATTTTTATTTTTTTTTTTATTTTTTTTTTATTTTTTTTTCTTCGTGTTGCGACTATTTTTTTTTTTTCAAATAATAATTTTCACAAAACACCACCATATTAACCAAAACAATTTGAAAATTAAAAATAAAAAATAAAAAAAATAAAAAATAAAAACCAAAGAAATCGATCGTCATATGACACATTCATTTCAAATCCCTTCTTTTATTTTTAATTATGGTTAATTTTTTGTAATTATTTTTTTATTTTGAAGAAAAAAGAGTAGGGAATATATTTTATATAAATATTAATTTTTTAAAAAAAAAAAAAAAAAAAAAAAAATAATAACTGTAAAGAAATAATAACTTATATTACTTATTTTAACAGAAGTGGTCTTCCTTTATAATTATTATCTTTGAAATTTATATAATTTAATATTGAATTTTATCTTTTTATTCTTTTATTTGTTTATATTATAAAAATAAAAATAAAAATTTTAATTAATACTATTAAAAATGAGTTGATAGAATTAACTAAAAAATTAATAAGATTATTAATTTTTTAATTGAATATAATAATCTTTGGAAATAAATAATTTTATATTAATATTATATTATATTAATTTTATATTACTATTTTTAAGAAATATAATTATATAATAATAACTAATTTACTATATTTAGAATAATTAATTTATAATAATAAATAAATAAATAATACTATTTAAATAAATATTTAATAATACATTGAAATGAATAAATGATGGTTTCTTTACATTAAATTGATAAAAAAGGAATATAATTAAAAACATTAAAAAAAAAAAAATAGAAATTGTGGGGACCAATTTATTTAATTTATATCTTTATGAAATAAGATTTTATTTATTCATGTAAAATATAAGGCATATGAATATTACCATCAGTTAATTCTGGTAAATTTGCAATATCTTTATCAAATTGCTTTGGAAGATCTTGATTAACTCTTACTTTTTGATGAGGATAAGATGGTTTATTATTATTATTTGGATTATTTGAATTATTTGGATTATGGTATGGATTTTTACCAAATTGGATTGTTTGGGGAATATTTGAATGTTTTGAATTTTCAATGATAAAATTAGCAAAATTAATTGGTGATTCTGGTGTATTATTTTGGAATTGTTTATTCATATCATTGGCTTTCTCTTTAAGATTATAGTCTTTAATTTGATTAGTTGTTAATGGACTACTGAAACTGGTTTTTAAATAACCTAAAAGGATGCAACACACATTAATATTAAATTGTTTAACCTCTTCCCTGAGACATTGAGTCATTGAGTGAATTGCAGATTTACCAGCACAATATCCAGAAAAGAAGGGTACATTATTGGTAGGATCACCACCAATAACTGAAGAGATGTTGAAGATTAAACCGGATTTTCTCTTTCTAAAATGAGGTAAAACTGAACGAATTACATTACAAGGACCGAAATACAATACATCCATTAATAACCTTTGTTCTTTATCAGTAATCTCTTCAACACTACCAAATATTGATTGTCCGGCATTATTTACAATAATATCAATTTTACCGAATTTCTTTATGGTTTCTTCAATTGATTCCTTTACATTTTTCTCATCAATTAAATTTACTTGTAATCTAAGGAAATCCTTATTTGATATTAAACTACCATCTAAAGAATTTAATTTCTCTTTACTTCTGGATGTACCTGCAACTTTATAACCTCCAATTTCTAATAATCTAGATGCTAATGCTTTACCTGCTCCACCTGTAACTCCAGTTATGAACCAAACTTTATAATTATCACTTGAAGTATTTGACATTTATTTTATTTGTATTAGAATTTTAAAAAATATGTATTAAAAAAAAAAAAAAAAAACAAAAAAAAACTTAAATCTTTAAACAACACCATTGTTTTTATTTTTATTTTTATTTTTATTTTTATTTTTATTTTTATTTTTTTATTTTTATTTTAATTTTACCACTAACAACATAGAGTAAAAAAAAAAAAATTAAATACCGATTAAGTTGAAGAGGGGTCGAGCAATGTTGAAATTTTTTAAATACCCCTTCAACTTTACCGATATTATATTTTTTATTAATAAAGTTGGAAATTCTTAATTTGTTTTTATTTTTTTTTTTTTTTTTTTTTTTTTTTATTTTTATAAATTAATGAAGTTCAACATAACATATTTAGTTATCCACAAAGGCTATTTGAATTAAATTCCCTATTTATTATAGAAATAATAATAACAATGATTGTGCGAAATTTTTATTATTATTTTTATTATTATATATTTCTATAATAAATATTAAAAATAATAATTTCAAATTATCTCTTTTTAATAGATTACACATTTGTTAGCAAAAATGAAAATATAAAAAAAAAAAAAAAAAATAGGGTTAAAAAATAAATAAATAGATAAATAAATAAATAAATAAATAAATAAATAAATAAATAAAAAAATAATTTTTTTTTTAAAAAAAGTCTTTATTAATAATAATTATTTAAATCAATGAATTGGGATAATAATTTGAATTAAATACAATTATTTTTATTGTTCTAAATTCTCTTTTCTAATTTTATTCCATAATCTTTTGCTTTTAAAGAAACACTAAAATGAATTGTATCATCAATTTTTTCACCATTTTGAGATTTTAATTTATACTTTAAAAGTAAATTTGAAATTCCAAGAAACATTTTATCGATTGCGACAAAACGACCAGGACATGCTCTTTGACCAACACCAAAGTGAATATTTGGTACAGGAAGTGATTCATCTAAATAACGAGTTGGGTTAAATTCTTTGGCATTTTTAAAGATTTCTTCATTTTGACTAATTTCTAAATAATTAATAAAAATAATAGCATCTTTTGGAATGAAAAAATCACCACAAATTTGATCATTTTTAGCAGTTCTTGGTAAACCAAATCCATTTGAACAAAGTCTCATTGTTTCTTTAATAAAGGCAACGATATAAGGGGCATTTTGTTTATGATTCAAATTGACATATTCATCATCTTTGACAGCTTTTTTAATTTCTTGATATGCAATCTCTTGAAGTTCTGGACGATTACATAATTGTAAAATTACCCAATTCATTGTGATTGTAACTGTACCAACGGCTGGTCCAAAAATATCAAAACAAATTTGATTGATTTGCATTGTATCTTCTTTAGTGATTTCATTTAATCCATATTCAATTAACAAATCATCCATTAAATCTCTTGGTTTACTTGGATCAATTGACTTTAAATGATTTTCATTTTGACTACTGATTATTTGTCTAACGATATCGCAACCTTTTAATCTTCTTGTAAAGAACCAATCATAAAGTGGTGAGAAAATTTCAAAACAATCAAATGCAGTTAATTTTGAAAGATTACCAAAAACATGTTCAACTGCATTACCAATAGTTCTTGACATGCCACTTTCAACTGATAAATCTTGATTAAACATATATTTGAATAACATTGAACAAGCATATCCTTGAATATGTCCTTTTGGATAAAACTTAAAATAATTATTTAATAAATTAATATGTTATCAATAATTTTAATTGTAATTATTATTTCTTTAAAAAAAAACCTACAATTTCATTATTATTTGAAATTTTTTCAAGTGAATCAATAAATTCAATTGCTTTTTCTTCCATTAATTTTTTAGATGTATGAACTCTTAATGATTGAGAAACACTTGATTTTGCTCTTTTCCATTCGTCATCAGATGAGCTCATTACACCTAATCCATTACTTGAAGCATATCTCCAACCTGGAACTAAAAGTGATGGTCTGTAAAGGAAATTTTCATCTTTTTGAAAATACTTTACAACATCATAATTTGAAACAAATAAAAATAATCTTTCTCCAATCCATGCTCTTACAACACCATTATATTTTTTACTATAATTACCAATTAATTCATGTTCTTGAATTTTGAATAATTCCCAAAATCTAATTTGAACAACATTTCCAAGAATAGGAAATGCAATTGGTCCACTTGGAGATTTTGTATGAATTTTCTTATTTTTTTTAACCTTTTTTTTTTTTGTAAAGAATTAATTAAGTAATTTTAATTATTTCTAAAATATAGAAAATTTAGATACATACAAAATCTTTCACCAAGAAAAGTATAATTAGAAATAATAAAACATTAACTATTTCCATTTCTCTTAATAATATAGTATTACTAACTTTTTTTTTTTTTTCTTAACAATTATTTTTTTTTTTTTTTATCCTCCTCTTTTTTTTTTCTTGACAACAATTTTTTTTAAATGGAAGGTTTATTTTGTTTTTATCTTTTATTTATTTTTTTATTTTTTTATTTTTTATGATTTAATCACCAACAATTAATTGGTGAGTCGATTAATTAAAAGATCAATTACAGGTAAAAAAAAGATAATTTGAAAAACAAAAAAATTTTAAGTGGTTCAATCACAAATTTTATTAAAAAAAAATTAAAAAAAGTTAAAGGTTTAAACCTTTTTTTGACTTTTTATAAAAAACAAAAATGATATTATAAAAAAGGTGTGGTAATTAATTTAAATTAAAAAAATTAAAAAATAAAAAAAAACAAAAAATAAAAAAAACAAAAATAAAAAAAAACAAAAAACAAATTTTAGCCCAAAATTAAGATCTTACAAGTGGTACATTCCAATAAAATTTTTTTTTTTTTTTTTTTGAGTGATTATCTGTCGGCAATTGTCCAAATTTTTATTAAATGGTGGTTATTTAATTTAAAGAAAAAAATATAATATAATATAATAAAATAAATAAAATAAAAAATGGTGGTTATTTAATTTAAAGGTTAAAAAAAAATATTATTTAAATATTTCAAAAGAATAAAAAAAAAAAAAAAAAATTACTTAATTAAATAATTCATTTCAATAGTTACAAATTTTATAATAAATATATAAATTGAAATCTAAAATGATCGAAGGAAATTTTGAAAAGAACAATGATAACCAAGTTGCGATTGTTGGTCTTGGGCTAAGATTACCAGGTAACTCGGGTTCTCCTTTAGAATTTTGGAAAAACTTGCTTGATGGTTTTGATGGAATTGTTGATTCTAATCAAAGGTAAAAAAAAAAAAAAAAAATAATTAAAAAATAAATAATATAAAATGGGAATTATAAAAAAAAAAAAAAAAAATAAAAAAAAAAAAAAAATAAAATAAAAATAAAAATATAAAAAAAAAAAGTTATCGTGACCCACCACTAACACACCGTTTTTTTTTTATTTTAATTTTTTTCTTTTTTTTTATTTTCATCATTATCTTCTTTTTTTTTTTTTTTTTTAAATTATTATTTTTTATTTAGATGGAGCGACACACTCCATAGTATTGGAGAAATCTCAAATAAGAATGCAGGATTAATTGATTTGGAAGAGAATTGGCATTCTTTTGAGCCATTGTTTTTTGGAATCAATCCAACTGATGCTAAACAAATTGATCCACAAATTAAATTAATGTTAAAGTTAACATGGGAAGCATTTGAAGATGCATCAATTGATCCTTTAAAACTCAGAGGAACCAATACTTCTGTTTTTGTTGGTGCCGCAAATACTGATTATTCTTTGATTAATTTCGAACAAAATGAAGCACCAATCAATATTTTTAATGGTACTCTCAGTGCATTTGCAAATAGAATATCATATTGTTTTGATTTACGTGGTACTTCATTAACACTTGATACAGCATGTTCATCATCATTAAATGCAGTTCATTTAGGATATGAATCAATTGTTAATGGTAAATCAAATTACTCTGTAGTAGCTGGTTGTAATATATTATTAAGTAATTATTATTATAATATTGGTAACACATATATATAAAATAGTTTTCATATTTCTAAAATTTTTATTTTTTTTATTATTATTATTCTAAAAAAAGATCCATATATTACTAGATCATTTCATTCAATTAATATTACAGGTAAATCTGGTAGATGTAATTCATTTGATGAATCTGCTGATGGTTTTGTACGTTCAGAAGGTGTTGTTGTATTAATTTTAAAAAGATTATCACTTGCAATTCAAGATGGTGATCAAATTTATTGTGTAATGAAAGGAAGTAGTTCAAATGTAGATGGTACTTTTAAGAAAACAAACTTTTTTGCACCTTCAAAAAATGCACAATCAACTAATATCAAAAATGCATTTTTATCATCCAATGGTGCAATGAAATATCAAGATATTGATTTCTTTGAATTACATAGTACAGGTACACAAGTAGGTGATCCAATCGAAGTTGAAGCTGTTGCTGATATTTTTAAAAATGTTAAACAAGAACCATTATTAATTGGATCAGTTAAATCAAATATTGGTCATCTTGAACCTGCATCAGGTGTAGCATCATTAGCAAAAGTTTGTTTAATGTTTAAACATCGTCAATTTGTAAAGAATATTCATTTCAATAACCCAAATCCAAATATTAAATTCAAAGAATGGAATGTTAAAGTATGTACAGAAACAACAGCATTCCCAGATAGACAAGTATCAATGGCAATCAATAGTTTTGGTATAACTGGTTCAAATGCATGTGTTTTATTGTCTGAATACATCAAACCTTCAGAAATAAAAAATCAAACATCTATGAAATTAAATGAAAAATCTAAATTATTAATACCAATCTCAACCAACTCAAAGAAGTCACTCGAACAATTCAAATCAAAACTACTTGAAGAAATTGATACATATTCAGAAAGCTTAACTTTTGAAGAGTTTGCAATGTTTCAAGTTTATTCAAAAACAACCAAATTATCACAAAGATCAGTTTTAATTGGTAACGATTGGAATGATTTAAAAATTGATATAAATGAAATTATTTCAACAAAAAATAATAAATCTGGTAATATTATCAAATCAAATGATATTAATCCACCATTAGTATTTTCATTTTGTGGTCAAGGTCCTCAATATTCAAAAATGGGTTTAAATTTATATCAAAATGAACCAATATTCAAAGAATTCATGGATTTATTAGATTCAATACTATTTAAATATTTTGGATATTCAATCATTCAAAAACTAAGATCAATTAATGATGATCCAATTCTAATTAATGAACCAATATTAGCTCTACCATCTATATTTATGATTCAAATATCATTATATAAATTATATTTGCATTGGGGAATCACACCATCTATAATAGTTGGCCATAGTTTAGGAGAAGTAGCCAGTGCATTTTGTTCAGGCATGATTGATTTAGAAACAGCATGCTTCGTGATATATAAAAGAGCAACCATTCAAAATAAAACCAATGGATCTGGAAGACTTTTAGCAATTAGTTTAAATCTTGAAGAATTCAATAATCAATTTTCAAAGGAATATCCAGAAATTGAAATTTCATGTTTTAACTCACCATCATCAATCGTTGTATGTGGTAATGAACTTGATATATTAAATATTTCAAAATCATTAAAAGAGAAACAAATATTCAACTCTTTATTAGGTACATCATCAGCATTTCATTCATCAAAACAAGATATAATCAAAGATGAAATCATAGAATCAACCAATCATATTCAATCAAGACCACCTTCTATAACAATATTTTCAACAGTCACATCAAATAAATTCGATAAAAATACACCTTATGATTCAAATTATATATTTGACAATATAAGAAAGCCAGTATTATTTCAACAAACCATTGAAAACATATTCAAATATATTGAATCAAATGATTTAGGTAATTCAGTAATATTTTTAGAATTATCACCTCATCCAACTTTAAACCATTATGTTAAAGAAATGATTCCAAAGAATTCAAATTACTTTTTAAACAAAGATTCAATAAGTGTATTATCATCATTAAATAAGAAAAAAGAAGATATCAACGAAATTCAATCAACAATTTCACAACTTTATTGTTTTGGTTACAATATTGATTTTAGTGCCCAATTTAAATCGGAAATAACATCAAATTCATTCAAGAAATGCTCATATCTAATACCACATTATCAATGGGATGAATCATTATTTTGGAGAGAAGGTATTTCATCAATAAATAATAGAAAAAATGGAGCATCAATAAATCAACTTGGTAATAAAAATGAATTATCACCACATATATCATATACATCATATATCGATATTAAAGAAGAACCATTTAGATTCTTAAAAGATCATCAATTTCGTGGTAAATCACTTTTCCCAGGAGTTGGTTATTTGGATATTATTTTAAAACTTTTCCCAAATCAAGATTTAACCATACCACTTTTAGAATTTAAATCACAATTTGTATTAACTGAAGGTGTAAAAAAAACTCTTACAACTAATCTCTACAAAAGTGCAAAGAATGAATATAGAGCAACATTTAATTTTAAAGATCAAACAAGTGGTAAATGGATCCAATCTGCAAATAGTAGAATTTTAATGAAAAGTTTAGATGTAACAGTTAAAAAAGTTGATGTTCAATCAATACGTGATCAATGTAATTGGTCAACTTTGAAAAGAGAACAATTATATGATTTAATTAAAAACTATTCAAACATTTCACTATTAGAATCATTTCAAAGAATTGAAGAAGCTTCATATGGTGATAATAGATGCTTGTGTAAAGTTTCATTGGATCCAACTTCAAGCTATGATAATGAATCATTTTTAAATATTTGCATTATTGATACATGTATACATCCATGTATTTTCTTTGATAACCCAGCTTCGTCTGTTTTTGAAAGAATTGAACATTTAAAAATTTATTCTTCAAGTGTTCCATTAACTGCAGAAGATAGAGTGAAGCAACAATACGTTTACTGTTATGTTGAACTTATTAAAAAATATAGTGATTTTATTTATTTTAAAACAACTTGCTTCTTAAAAGATGGCACTGTTCTATTACATTCTCCATTGGTAACAATTGCATCTACTCTATCAACAAATATTGATACTAATATTGAATGTCCAAACAATCAATTATTTTCACAATGTCTTCAACCAAAAGATTCAATTTTACAATCACCATTAATATTGAAAGAATATTTTAATCAACAACTTCAACTTCAACAATCAAATATCATTTCAATATCTACTCTATCCTCTTATCTTTTTTCCACATTAAAGAAAATATTGAATAACCTAACCACTGATGAATTTCAAAATGGTTCACTTGAAGAGTTTATCGGAAAATATTCATATATCTTGGAAGAGATTCAAGAAGCTAGTACTTTCAGATCCAATTTAATCTTCTTATCAATCAACTTTTTATTAACACATCACAAACATATTGATCAAAACCAAGTTTCAAACTTTCTCTTGAATAACATTCCAAACGAATTATTAGTTCTTGATACTATTGTTTCAAATAAAGGTATTTCACATATTGGTATTTATCAACATCAATTAATTTTAGATATAATTTCAAAATCAATTATTCCAATCGTAAATGAAAAAATAGTTTTTAGAATTTTAGAAATTGGATGTGGTGTTGGTGAATTAACTAAACTAATCAATGATAAATTAGAATCAATTTTAAATGATAATCCATCATATAACATTGATATAGAATTTGTATTTTCAGATTATACCGATTCAAAAGTATTATTAATTAAAGAAAGATTATTTAATTCAAAAAAGAGTTGTTTCTTTAAAATTATTGATTTAAACAAACAATTACAAGAACAATCATTTTCACCATCTTATTATGATTTAATTATTCTATCAAATACAACAAATCAAATTAAAGATATTAAAACATCAATTTCATTTATAAATGAAATTTTAACTCCAAACGGTCATTTGTTAATTTTAGATACAAATTTCATTCAAACATCAATAGATGAAGATTATTATTTAGAAAACTACAAACAATGGTTATCATTTAATTATTTAAATTCTGGTAGTGGTGCAATGAAACTAAATCAATGGAATCAATTATTAATAAATGATTTGAAATTTAATAATTTCATATGTTCAACAGGTGAAATTGAACCATATTTAATTCAAGTTCAAAAATCAAATTTATCAAATTCAATTAATTCAGTTAGTAAAGAGCATTCATCAGAATATGATCAAATTATAATTTTTGGTACTTGTGATGAAATTAATATTGGTTCTTCTTTCTATGGCTTAGTTCCAATAGCAATAAATTCAATTGATAAGTTTAAAGAACATGTCAAATTACAACCATTAACTGATAAATCATTAATATTATTTATTGAATCAGTAAATCTATTAACAGTTGATAATTTTAATCAAGTCTCAATGAACTATATAGAAATCAATCAACATTTATTAAAAAATGAAATTTCAGGTTGTAAACATATTTTAATTTCAAGAAATGTAAACTTTGAAACTTCAAACTTATTTGGATCATCATTAATTGGTTCATTTAGATACTTTTGTGAATTCAATCAATTAAATATATATTCATTTGAATTTGAAGGTAATAATATCCTTAGTGGTGATGGTGGTGATAAATTATTTAATATTATTCAAGAATTATCAAATTCAAATAAACATTCACAAAATGAATTTTCAATTAGAAGTGATGGTAAAATTTATTATGAAAGAATTAAATTAGAATCAAATTTAAAATTAAAATATAAATCAAAATCATATATTGAAAATAAAAATGAATTAGTTTCAAGATTAAAACCAGATTTAACATTTGCATTAGAAGCAGTATTACCATTGAATCCAAATTTCGTTGAAGTTAAAGTAATGGCAAGTGGTGTTAATTTTAAAGATTTCTTAGTTTATCGTCAATTAATTAATATGGCAAATTCAAATGAAAATGGTGATCCTTCAAAACCACAATTTGGATATGAACTAAGTGGAATCGTTACCAAAGTCGGTAAGAATGTGACCAAATTCAAAGTTGGTGATCATGTAATGGGAGGTGCTTTTCATACATTTTCATCAAGTGTTCATGTAGATCAAGACAGAATCGAATTAAAACCATCAAACATTTCTTGGTTTGAAGCATCACAATCTTTAGTTTATTTAACTTCATATTGTAGTTTATTCGAACTTGGTAGATTAGATTTATATGGTTCAACTGAAACAGTTTTAATTCATTCAGGAAGTGGTGGTATTGGTTTATCTTGTATCGATTTATTACAAGTATATGGATTTAAAGGATTTTTATTTGTAACTGTAGGTTCTGAAGAAAAGAAACAATTTTTAAAAGATCGTTATGGTAATTTCATCACAGAGATTTATTCAACTAAAAATACAGACTATGAATATTTAATTAAAGAGAAATTAATTGAATTAAAAGCACCATCTCAAGAATATGGTAGTTTTTCAATGATTTGTGTGGATTTAATTATAAATACTTTATCAGCAGATTATATGGATGCAAACTTTAATTGTCTTTCACAAGGTGGTAGAATTATAGATTTATCGATCACTCATATGACAACAACAGATACAACCGATTTTTATAAATTTAGAAATCATATTGGTTATATGACCTATGAATCTGTAATTGCTGGTTTTAGAAAACATAAACATGTATTGAAAATTATTGTTGATTTATTAGCAAGTGGTAAATTAAAAACTATACCATTCAATGTATATCCAGTAACAAAAATTAAAGAAGCAATTGAATCACTTGGTGATAGAAAACATATTGGTAAAAATATTGTAAATTTCAACGATCCTGAAGGAATTGATTTAATTGATTGTCCTGAATTTTCAAATAACCACAACTTTATCCATCCTTCGTCAAATTATAAAATTCATCAAGATACTTTAGGTAAAACAATATTAATAACAGGTCAAGCAGGTCTTTCAGATACAATCATAAAATGGATAAGAGAAAAAAGATCAGATTCTATTGAATCAATAATAGTATTATCAAAATCACCAATTAAATTTGAATTAGAAAGAGCAATTGGTAGAATAAGATCAACAAATTTGAAAATCTATTTTAAACAAGTTGATATTTCAGATGAAAAACTTTTATTAAAATCAATTAATCAACTATTTGAAGAAAATAAAGATATTAAACCAATTGAATCAATATTCCATAATGCATTTTCACCAGCAGAATGTGAACCATTAGAAATTGATATGAATCATTTAATTAGCTCTCATTCTGCGAAATCGATGGGTGCCTACAATTTACATAAACTTTCATTAAATTGGCCAATAAAACAATTTGTTTTATCAAGTTCAGTAACATCAATTTTAGGATCACAACGTCAATGTGGTTATGTTGCTTCAAATTGCTTTATAGATGCATTATCAAGACATAGAAAATCATTAAATCTACCATGTATTTCAATCAATTGGGGTCTATTGGGAGGTGGTGGTTTTGCTGCACGTAATGATGCTGTTTTTAAATTATTTGAATTACAAGGTTCGGTTGGTATTTCAAAAGATTTAGTTTGGGGTAGTTTAGATTTACTTTTACAAAATCAAAACGAATCGACAAATAAAATGGTTGCATCATTTGAATTCCACGCTACTTGTAAAACATACAAATATCATAAACTTTCATATAAATTAGATTACTTTTTAAATCCAATCATATCAAAAGAATCTGTGACTGACGAAAAAGAATTTTCAATTAGACAAGATATCGTTGATAAATTTGCATCACTACTTTCAACTGATCAATCCAAACTCAATTTAGATATAAAGGTAATTGATTATGGTGCTGATTCATTACTTGTTGTCGAAGTTAAAAATTGGGCTGATAATATATTTGCTAGAAATATATTATCCATGCCTGAAATTCAAAACTCAACAATTAATCAAATTATTAATATCGTTACAACAAAAGTATCAAATTTACCTTCAAAGAAAAAATAAATAAATAAATAAAAAAAAACTATTTCCAATTTTTTAATTATTATTGTTCTAAAAAAAACTTTTTAATTTATAATAAATAAATAAATAATTAAATAAAAATAAAAAATAAAAAATAAAAACATTAAATACAATTTTTATTATTATTATTGTTGTTCTAAATTCTCTTTTCTAATTTTATTCCATAATCTTTTGCTTTTAAAGAAACACTAAATTGAATTGAATCATCAATTTTTTCACCATTTTGAGTTTTTAATTTATACTTTAAAAGTAAATTTGAAATTCCAAGAAACATTTTATCGATTGCGACAAAACGACCAGGACATGCTCTTTGACCAACACCAAAGTGAATATTTGGTACAGGAAGTGATTCATCTAAATAACGAGTTGGGTTAAATTCTTTGGCATTTTTAAAGATTTCTTCATTTTGACTAATTTCTAAATAATTAATAAAAATAATAGCATCTTTTGGAATGAAAAAATCACCACAAATTTGATCATTTTTAGCAGTTCTTGGTAAACCAAATCCATTTGAACAAAGTCTCATTGTTTCTTTAATAAAGGCAACGATATAAGGGGCATTTTGTTTATGATTCAAATTGACATATTCATCATCTTTGACAGCTTTTTTAATTTCTTGATATGCAATCTCTTGAAGTTCTGGACGATTACATAATTGTAAAATTACCCAATTCATTGTGATTGTAACTGTACCAACGGCTGGTCCAAAAATATCAAAACAAATTTGATTGATTTGCATTGTATCTTCTTTAGTGATTTCATTTAATCCATATTCAATTAACAAATCATCCATTAAATCTCTTGGTTTACTTGGATCAATTGACTTTAAATGATTTTCATTTTGACTACTGATTATTTGTCTAACGATATCGCAACCTTTTAATCTTCTTGTAAAGAACCAATCATAAAGTGGTGAGAAAATTTCAAAACAATCAAATGCAGTTAATTTTGAAAGATTACCAAAAACATGTTCAACTGCATTACCAATAGTTCTTGACATGCCACTTTCAACTGATAAATCTTGATTAAACATATATTTGAATAACATTGAACAAGCATATCCTTGAATATGTCCTTTTGGATAAAACTAAAAATAAAAATTTAATAAATTAATATGTTATCAATATTTTGATTGTAATTATTATTTTTAAAAACTTACAATTTCATTATTATTTGAAATTTTTTCAAGTGAATCAATAAATTCAATTGCTTTTTCTTCCATTAATTTTTTAGTTGTACGAACTCTTAATGATTGCGAAACACTTGATTTTGCTCTTTTCCATTTGTCATCAGATGAGCTCATTACACCTAGCCCATTACTTGAAGCATATCTCCAACCTGGAACTAAAACTGATGGTCTGTTATGGAAGTTTTCATCTTTTTGAAAATACTTTACAACATCATAATTTGAAACAAAAAAAAATAATCTTTCTCCAAACCATGCTCTTACAACACCATTATATTTTTTACTATAACCACCAAATAATTCATGTTCTTGAATTTTGAATAATTCCCAAAATCTAATTTGAACAACATTTCCAAGAATAGGAAATGCAATTGGTCCACTTGGAGATTTTGTATGAATTTTCTTATTTTTTTTAACCTTTTTTTTTTTATTTTTTTTTTTTTTTATGTAAAGAATTAATAAATTGTAATAATTTTCTAAAATATAAAAATTTAAATACATACAAAATCTTTTACCAAGAAAAGAATGATTAGAAACAAAAAAACATTAATTATTTCCATTTTTCTTAATATAAAATTTTAAATTTAAAGCTATATTTTTTTTTTTTTTTTTTTTTATATTTTTTTTTTTCTACACAATTTTTTTTTTTTTTTTCTATCCTCTATATCGTTATATAATTAAAAAAAAACAATATAAAGACTTTTCAACAATTTTTTTTCAATGGCGGGTTTATTTTTATTTTTATTTTATTTTTATTTTTTATTTATTTATATTTTAATCACCAACAATTGGTAAGTCGATTAAAAGGTCAATTGCAGTGCAAAAAAAAAGTTATAGATAATTTGTGCAAAAATTTTTGAAGTGGTCCAATCACAAATTTTATGAAAAAAAAAAGTTAACTTTTTTTGACTTTTTGGTTATATGAAACAAAAATGAAATTATAAAAATGGGAGATATTAAAAAAAAGTCAAGGAGTGGTAGGGGTAAAAAAAAAAAACAAGAAACAAAAAAACAAATTTTCACCCCCAAAATAAAGATTTAAGTGGAAGCATTCCAATAAAATTTATTAAAGCAGTAATTTTAGAAATTTATTATTATTTGGATTTATGGACGAAGGTAATTATGTAAAGTTAAAATTTATTTATTGTTTTAAAAAGAAAGGGGTTTTCCCATTTGCACGTGTATATATGTTCCCTCCAATGATTATCTGTAAAAATTTTCCATCCAAATTATAAAGAATGGTGGTTATCTAACTTAAGAAAGAAAAAAAAAAAAAAAAAAAAAAAAAATAAATAGAGGTAAAAAAAAAAAAATTATTTAAATATTCGTTTCTTTTTGAAAGAAGATATAAAAATACTCATTTAAATAATTCATTTCAATAGTTACAAGTATTATAATAAATAGATAATTTGAAATCTAAAATGATTGAAGGAAATATTGAAAAGAACAATGATAACCAAGTTGCGATTGTTGGTCTTGGGCTAAGATTACCAGGTAACTCGGGTTCTCCTTCAGAATTTTGGAAAAATTTGCTTGGTGGTTTTGATGGAATTGTTGATTCTAACGAAAGGTAAAAAAAAAAAAATGAAAAAAAAAAAAAATCATAACTAACACTGCTTTTTTTCATTTTTTTTTTTTTTTTTTCATTTTTTCTTATTTTTTGATTTTCATCAAACAATTGCCTTCCTTTTTTTTTTTTTTTTTTTAAAATTATTATTATTTTTATTTATTTAGATGGAGCGACACATTCCATAGTATGGGAGAAATCTCAAATAAGAACGCAGGATTAATTGATTTGGAAGAGAATTGGCATTCTTTTGAACCATTGTTTTTTGGAATCAATCCAACTGATGCTAAACAAATTGATCCACAAATTAAATTAATGTTAAAGTTAACATGGGAAGCATTTGAAGATGCATCAATTGATCCTTTAAAACTCAGAGGAACCAATACTTCTGTTTTTGTTGGTGCCGCAAATACTGATTATTCTTTTATTAATTTCGAACAAAATGAAGCACCAATCAATGTTTTTAATGGTACTCTCAGTGCATTTGCAAATAGAATATCATATTGTTTTGATTTACGTGGTACTTCATTAACACTTGATACAGCATGTTCATCATCATTAAATGCAGTTCATTTAGGATATGAATCAATTGTTAATGGTAAATCAAATTACTCTGTAGTAGCTGGTTGTAATATATTATTAAGTAATTATTATTATTATAATATTAGTAACATATATATATATATATATATATATATATATATATAAAATAGTTTTTCATTTCCATATTTCTAATATTTTTATTTTTATTTTTATTATTATTATTCTAAAAAAAGATCCATATATTACTAGATCATTTCATTCAATTAATATTACAGGTAAATCTGGTAGATGTAATTCATTTGACGAATCTGCCGACGGTTTTGTACGTTCAGAAGGTGTTGTTGTATTAATTTTAAAAAGATTATCACTTGCAATTCAAGATGGTGATCAAATTTATTGTGTAATGAAAGGAAGTAGTTCAAATGTAGATGGTACTTTTAAGAAAACAAACTTTTTTGCACCTTCAAAAAATGCACAATCAACTAATATCAAAAATGCATTTTTATCATCCAATGGTGCAATGAAATATCAAGATATTGATTTCTTTGAATTACATAGTACAGGTACACAAGTAGGTGATCCAATCGAAGTTGAAGCTGTTGCTGATATTTTTAAAAATGTTAAACAAGAACCATTATTAATTGGATCAGTTAAATCAAATATTGGTCATCTTGAACCTGCATCAGGTGTAGCATCATTAGCAAAAGTTTGTTTAATGTTTAAACATCGTCAATTTGTAAAGAATATTCATTTCAATAACCCAAATCCAAATATTAAATTCAAAGAATGGAATGTTAAAGTATGTACAGAAACAACAGCATTCCCAGATAGACAAGTATCAATGGCAATCAATAGTTTTGGTATAACTGGTTCAAATGCATGTGTTTTATTGTCTGAATATATCAAACCTTCAGAATTAAAAAATCAAACATCTATGAAATTAAATGAAAAATCAAAATTATTAATACCAATCTCAACCAACTCAAAGAAGTCACTCGAACAATTCAAATCAAAACTACTTGAAGAAATTGATACATATTCAGAAAGCTTAACTTTTGAAGAGTTTGCAATGTTTCAAGTTTATTCAAAAACAACCAAATTATCACAAAGATCAGTTTTAATTGGTAATGATTGGAATGATTTAAAAATTGATATAAATGAAATTATTTCAACAAAAAATAATAAATCTGGTAATATTATCAAATCAAATGATATTAATCCACCATTAGTATTTTCATTTTGTGGTCAAGGTCCTCAATATTCAAAAATGGGTTTAAATTTATATGAAAATGAACCAATATATAAACAATCCATGGATATATTAGATTCAATACTATTTAAATATTTTGGATATTCAATCATTCAAAAACTAAGATCAATTAATGATGATCCAATTCTAATTAATGAACCAATATTAGCTCAACCATCTATATTTATGATTCAAATATCATTATATAAATTATATTTGCATTGGGGAATCACACCATCTATAATAGTTGGCCATAGTTTAGGAGAAGTAGCCAGTGCATTTTGTTCAGGTATGATTGATTTAGAAACAGCATGCTTCGTGATATATAAAAGAGCAACCATTCAAAATAAAACCAATGGATCTGGAAGACTTTTAGCAATTAGTTTAAATCTTGAAGAATTCAATAATCAATTTTCAAAGGAATATCCAGAAATTGAAATTTCATGTTTTAACTCACCATCATCAATCGTTGTATGTGGTAATGAACTTGATATATTAAATATTTCAAAATCATTAAAAGATAAACAAATATTCAACTCTTTATTAGGTACATCATCAGCATTTCATTCATCAAAACAAGATATAATCAAAGATGAAATCATAGAATCAACCAATCATATTCAATCAAGACCACCTTCTATAACAACATTTTCAACAGTCACATCAAATAAATTCGATAAAAATACACCTTATAATTCAAGTTATATATTTGACAATTTAAGAAAGCCAGTATTATTTCAACAAACAATTGAAAATATATTCAAACATATTGAATCAAATGATTTAGGTAATTCAGTAATATTTTTAGAATTATCACCTCATCCAACCTTAAACCATTATGTTAAAGAAATGATTCCAAAGAATTCAAATTACTTTTTAAACAAAGATTCAATAAGTGTATTATCATCATTAAATAAGAAAAAAGAAGATATTAATGAAATTCAATCAACAATTTCACAACTTTATTGTTTTGGTTACAATGTCGATTTTAGTGCCCAATTTAAATCGGAAATAACATCAAATTCATTCAAGAAATGCTCATATCTAATACCACATTATCAATGGGATGAATCATTATTTTGGAGAGAAGGTATTTCATCACTAAACAATAGAAAGAATGGAGCACCAATAAATCAACTTGGTAATAAAAATGAATCATCGCCACATATATCATATACATCATATATCGATATTAAAGAAGAACCATTTAGATTCTTAAAAGATCATCAATTTCGTGGTAAATCACTTTTCCCAGGAGTTGGTTATTTGGATATTATTTTAAAACTTTTCCCAAATCAAGATTTAACCATACCACTTTTAGAATTTAAATCACAATTTGTATTAACTGAAGGTGTAAAAAAAACTCTTACAACTAATCTCTACAAAAGTGCAAAGAATGAATATAGAGCAACATTTAATTTTAAAGATCAAACAAGTGGTAAATGGATCCAATCTGCAAATAGTAGAATTTTAATGAAAAGTTTAGATGTAACAGTTAAAAAAGTTGATGTTCAATCAATACGTGATCAATGTAATTGGTCAACTTTGAAAAGAGAACAATTATATGATTTAATTAAAAATTATGCAAACATTTCACTATTAGAACCATTTCAAAGAATTGAAGAAGCTTCATATGGTGATAATAGATGCTTGTGTAAAGTTTCATTGGATCCAACTTCAAGCTATGATAATGAATCATTTTTAAATATTTGCATTATTGATACATGTATACATCCATGTATTTTCTTTGATAACCCAGCTTCGTCTGTTTTTGAAAGAATTGAACATTTAAAAATTTATTCTTCAAGTGTTCCATTAACTGCAGAAGATAGAGTGAAGCAACAATACGTTTACTGTTATGCTGAGCTTATTAAACAATTTAGTGATTTTATTTATTTTAAAACAACTTGCTTCTTAAAAGATGGCACTGTTCTATTACATTCTCCATTGGTAACAATTGCATCTACACTATCAACAAAAAGTGAAACTGATCTTGAATGTCCAAACAATCAATTATTTTCACAATGTCTTCAACCAAAAGATTCAATTTTACAATCACCATTAATATTGAAAGAACATTTTAATCAACAACTTCAACTTCAACAATCAAATATCATTTCAATATCTACCCTATCTACATATCTTTTTTCCATATTAAAGAAAAGATTAAATAACCTAACCGTTGATGAATTTCAAAATAATTCACTTGAACAGTTGATTGAAAAATATTCATATGTCTTGGATGAGGTTGAAGTTGGTACTATCAGATCCAATTTAATCCTCTTAACAATCAACTTTTTATTAACACATCACAAACATATTGATCAAAACCAAGTTTCAAACTTTCTCTTGAATAACATTCCAAACGAATTATTAGTAGTTGACACTATTGTTTCAAATAAAGGTATTTCACATATTGGTATTTATCAACATCAATTAATTTTAGATATAATTTCAAAATCAATTATTCCAATCGTAAATGAAAAAATAGTTTTTAGAATTTTAGAAATTGGATGTGGTGTTGGTGAATTAACTAAACTAATCAATGATAATTTAGAATCAATTTTAAATGATAATCCATCATATAACATTGATATAGAATTTGTATTTTCAGATTATACCGATTCAAAAGTATTATTAATTAAAGAAAGATTATTTAATTCAAAAAAGAGTTGTTTCTTTAAAATTATTGATTTAAACAAACAATTACAAGAACAATCATTTTCACCATCTTATTATGATTTAATTATTCTATCAAATACAACAAATCAAATTAAAGATATTAAAACATCAATTTCATTTATAAATGAAATTTTAACTCCAAACGGTCATTTGTTAATTTTAGATACAAATTTCATTCAAACATCAATAGATGAAGATTATTATTTAGAAAACTACAAACAATGGTTATCATTTAATTATTTAAATTCTGGTAGTGGTGCAATGAAACTAAATCAATGGAATCAATTATTAATAAATGATTTGAAATTTAATAATTTCATATGTTCAACAGGTGAAATTGAACCATATTTAATTCAAGTTCAAAAACCAAATCTATCAAATTCAATTAATTCAGTTAGTAAAGAGCATACATCTGAATATGATCAAATTATAATTTTTGGTACTTGCGATGAAATTAATATTGGTTCTTCTTTCTGTGGTAGTGGTGGCGTGGTTCCAATAGCAATAAATTCAATTGATAAATTCAAAGAACATGCCAAATTACAACCATTAACTGATAAATCATTAATATTATTTATTGAGTCAGTAAATCTATTAACAGTTGATAACTTTAATCAAGTCTCAATGAACTATATAGAAATCAATCAACATTTATTAAAAAATGAAATTTCAGGTTGTAAACATATTTTAATTTCAAGAAATATAAACTTTGAAACTTCAAACTTATTTGGATCATCGTTAATTGGTTCATTTAGATACTTTTGTGAATTCAATCAATTAAATATTTATTCATTTGAATTTGAAGGTAATAATATTCTTAGTGGTGGTGATAAATTATTTAATATTATTCAAGAATTATCAAATTCAAATAAACATTCACAAAATGAATTTTCAATTAGAAGTGATGGTAAAATTTATTATGAAAGAATTAAATTAGAATCAAATTTAAAATTAAAATATAAATCAAAATCATATATTGAAAATAAAAATGAATTAGTTTCAAGATTAAAACCAGATTTAACGTTTGCATTAGAAGCAGTATTACCATTGAATCCAAATTTCGTTGAAGTTAAAGTAATGGCAAGTGGTGTTAATTTTAAAGATTTCTTAGTTTATCGTCAATTAATTAATATGGCAAATTCAAATGAAAATGGTGATCCTTCAAAACCACAATTTGGATATGAACTAAGTGGAATCGTTACCAAAGTCGGTAAGAATGTGACCAAATTCAAAGTTGGTGATCATGTAATGGGAGTTACTTTTCATACATTTTCATCAAGTGTTCATGTAGATCAAGACAGAATCGAATTAAAACCATCAAACATTTCTTGGTTTGAAGCATCAATCTCATTGGTTTATTTAACTTCATATTGTAGTTTATTCGAACTTGGTAGATTAGGTTTACATGGTTCGACTGAAACAGTTTTAATTCATTCAGGAAGTGGTGGTATTGGTTTATCTTGTATCGATTTATTACAAGTATATGGATTTAAAGGATTTTTATTTGTAACTGTAGGTTCTGAAGAAAAGAAACAATTTTTAAAAGATCGTTATGGTAATTTCATCACAGAGATTTATTCAACTAAAAATACAGACTATGAATATTTAATTAAAGAGAAATTAATTGAACTAAAAGCACCATCTCAAGAATATGGTGGTTTTTCAATGATTTGTGTGGATTTAATTATTAATACTTTATCAGCAGATTATATGGATGCAAACTTTAATTGTCTTTCACAAGGTGGTAGAATTATAGATTTATCAATCACTCATATGACAACAACAGATACAACCGATTTTTATAAATTTAAAAATCATATTGGTTATATGACTTATGAATCTGTCATTGCTGGTTTTAGAAAACATAAACATGTATTGAAAATTATTGTTGATTTATTAGCAAGTGGTAAATTAAAAACTATACCATTCAATGTATATCCAGTAACAAAAATTAAAGAAGCAATTGAATCACTTGGTGATAGAAAACATATTGGTAAAAATATTGTAAATTTCAACGATCCTGAAGGAATTGATTTAATTGATTGTCCTGAATTTTCAAATAATCACAACTTTATCCATCGTTCATCAAATTATAAAATTCATCAAGATACTTTAGGTCAAACAATATTAATAACAGGTCAAGCAGGTCTTTCAGATACAATCATAAAATGGATAAGAGAAAAAAGATCAGATTCTATTGAATCAATAATAGTATTATCAAAATCACCAATTAAATTTGAATTAGAAAGAGCAATTGGTAGAATAAGATCAACAAATTTGAAAATCTATTTTAAACAAGTTGATATTTCAGATGAAAAACTTTTATTAAAAACAATTAATCAATTATTTGAAGAAAATAAAGATATTAAACCAATTGAATCAATATTCCATAATGCATTTTCACCAGCAGAATGTGAACCATTAGAGATTGATATGAATCATTTAATTAGCTCTCATTCTGCAAAATCGATGGGTGCCTACAATTTACATAAACTTTCATTAAATTGGCCAATAAAACAATTTGTTTTATCAAGTTCAGTAACATCAATTTTAGGATCACAACGTCAATGTGGTTATGTAGCTTCAAATTGCTTTATAGATGCATTATCAAGACATAGAAAATCATTAAATCTACCATGTATTTCAATCAATTGGGGTCTATTGGGAGGTGGTGGTTTTGCTGCACGTAATGATGCTGTTTTTAAATTATTTGAATTACAAGGTTTGGTTGGTATTTCAAAAGATTTAGTTTGGGGTAGTTTAGATTTACTTTTACAAAATCAAAACGAATCAACAAATAAAATGGTTGCATCATTTGAATTCCACGCTACTTGTAAAACATACAAAAATCATAAACTATCATATAAATTAGATTACTTTTTAAATCCAATCATATCAAAAGAATCTGTGACTGACGAAAAAGAATTTTCAATTAGACAAGATATCGTTGATAAATTTGCATCACTACTTTCAACTGATCAATCCAAACTCAATTTAGATATAAAGGTAATTGATTATGGTGCTGATTCATTACTTGTTGTCGAAGTTAAAAATTGGGCTGATAATAAATTTACTAGAAATATATTATCCATGCCTGAAATTCAAAACTCAACAATTAATCAAATTATTAATATCGTTACAACAAAAGTATCAAATTTACCTTCAAAGAAAAAATAAATTAAATTAAAAAAAAAAAAACTATTTCCACTTTTTTAATTATTATTGGCTTGATTAAAAAAAAAAAAAAAAAAAAAAAAAAAAAGATCACATTCATTTTTTTTTTTTTATATTATTTTGTGTATTTTTGAGTACTCTATTTTTCTATACCAAACTCATATTATAATAATTTTACAAATAAATAAAAAAAATAATAAAAGTGAATTCCTAAAATGTGACCCAATTGTTGGTTTGAAAAATAAAAAAATAAAAAAAAATAAAAAAATACACAAAATGCAAAAAACATATTTTCCCCCCAAAAATTCAAATTTGCATTAATTAAAAAAAATAACTGATAATTTCAAATTATTATTTATTATTATTTTTTATTTTGTTTTTTTTTTAATAAATCTATTTAAACAAATTGGAAAGTTAATAAATCTAATATCTGAATTTTCATCTTATTTTTTTAATATTTTTTAATAAATGGTTTGGGGTTGTGTTATTTAAATTGAAAATTTGCCGCCCAAAATCGCAAAAAAATAAAAAATGTAAAAAAAAAAAAAGGTTTTTTTTTTTTTTTTTTTTTTTTTTTTTTTATTTTGTAATGTTGGGTAGCAAATAACAATAGCTGTAAATTTATAAATTAATTAACAACTTACCAAAAACAATAAATTACAAAAAAATAAAAAATAAAATTAAAAATAAAATTAAATAAATAATAAAAAAAAAAAAATAATAATAATTTCAATTCATCTCTTTTTAATAAATATTATTTAATAACATTTGTATATAAAAAAAAAAATAATAACAATAATAATTAAAGTAAATAAAAATAAATTCATAAAACAATTATATCTTTTAATATTAAATAACAAATAAAAAAAAAATAAAAAATAGTAATAAAGTTTAAAATAATAACAAAATAAATAAAAATGATGAATGATCATTTTTCTGAAATTTCAGAATCATTTTTATTGTTGGAAAGTCCACAAAGAGCATTCAAACAATTTGGTAGCAATAACACAAAAAGTATACATAGTACACCAACTCGTAATATTATTGATAATATTAGTATTCAAAATTCACCGACATATTTAGGTATTCTCACTCCCAATCACCATAGTAATAACCACCATCACCATATTAATTCTCATCATCATCATAACAATAACAACCACCACCATCACCACCACCAAAACATAATTTCACCAACCCATTTATATGATGAACCATTTTATAATGCTTTCCATTCTCCAATTATACCAGGAACTTTAGTTGAAACAAATGAATTTATATCCAACCACCACAACTACCACCAACCTCAACATCAACCCCAACCTCAACCTCAAAATCAACCTCAACATCAACCCCAACCTCAACCCCAACATCAACCTCAACATCAACCTCAACATCAACCACAACCACAACAAAATAATAATTTCACACATAATAATAGAATCAACTCAAATGTAAGAATAAATCAACCACCAACACCACCACCACAAAATAATTACCATAATGTACAAATCAATAACAATTACCATCACAGCCATAACCAACAAAACCAATTTCATACACAATTTTTAAAATCACCAAGTCATTTCGATTCCCCTTTAAAATCTGCAACTTCCAACAGTTATTTTCAACACATGAGAAATATTCAAAACAATATTATTAATAACAATAATAATAATTTAAATACTGGTTTTAATAGTAGTAATAATAATAATAATAATAATAATAATAATAATAATAATAATAATAATAATAATAATAATAATTTTTCTTCACCAGATAGAAACAATGGAAAATTAAGTAATATTAAATCAAATCAAACCTCAATACAAACAGCAACAACCAATGGATTTTTAAATCAAAATGTAACACCAACGTCATTATTTACTGATGAATGTTTAGATGATGAAATTGTAGTTTCAACAAATCCAATCTCCAACTCCAATACGAATTTCACTAGGACCACCATTACTTCTCCAGCAGTTTTTGTTGGCAAAACTCATTTAAAAATTTTAAATCAAAATTTGGATTTAAGGAAACTTTATAAATCGGAATATTCTCCTTCCTTATCATCATCATCATCATCATCATCATCATCATCATCATCATCATCATCATCATCATCATCATCATCATCATCATCATCATCATCATCATCATCATCATCATCATCATCAAAATTGCAAACTGTTGAAATGGTTGAAAATGATGGTGCCTCAACTACTACCTTTGTTATTAATAATTCAATTTCACCTGGTGGTAATGGTAGTGGTATTGGTAGTGGTGGTGGTGAAAATGATGATTCAAAATTAAATAAAAATGAAATCCAAAAGAATTATAATGATAAAATCTCAAAAACTTCATTATATAAATTATTGAAAATCTTAGTTTATGAACCTAACCAGCATCACACAAGTGACGACAACAATGATGATGATGATGATGATGATACCAACGAAATTGTGAATTTACCACCAAAAAAACCTGAAGAATTAAATTTTAAACCAGAACAAAAACCAATTCATAGTACCAGTGATTTTGATGCTTTAATTAGACAACAAAATAGCACTGATCCAAATTTCTCCACTGAAAATTTATTAAAAAATCATATTTCTTTTTATAGAAATAAAGTAAAGAAAAGGTAATTATAATTTAATTTTTAATTTTTTTATTTTTTATTTTTTATTTTAAAAGTTATTAATAAATATATATATATATTTTTTTTTTTAATATATATAGTTTTACTCAAAATTACAAAATAAGAAAAGAAAGATTTAAGGATAGATTAGAAATTTTAAATTCAAAAATTGGTGTTGATAAAATTATATAAATATAAATATCAAAAAATAAATAAATATAAAAATAAATAAAACAGTTTTCTTTTTTTTTTGTTTTCTCTCAGTAATCGAGTTCGCCAAATTGAATTGTTTTTTTATTTTTTTTTTTTTTGGTTAAAAAGATTTTTCGCTTTTTTTTTTTGGCTTTTTTGTTTTTGAAAAAAAAAAAAAAAAAAAACAATGATTAAAAAAAAGAACTCTCCAGCAGATAAGTACCTAATAAAAAGTCAAATTGGATCAGGATCATATGGAAATACATTTAAAGGTTTGTGTGTTTAGAAACTATTTTTTTTTTTTTTTTTTTTTTCTCCCTAGTATTTTAAATTAATTTTAAAAAATCAAAATTAAAATAATAATAGTTACCCACAAAGAAAGTGGTCAAGTATTTTGTAAAAAATCAATACAAGTAAATAATCAAGAGAATATTGAAAAAGTATTAGAAGAAGGTAAAATTTTAACAGTGATGGATCATGTTAATGTGGTTAAATTGAATGATTCATTCTTTGAGAATGGTAATTATGTAATTATAATGGAATTTGCAGAGAATGGAGATTTATTTCAAAAAATTGAAAATCAAAAAAGAAGTGGTAAACCATTTTCAGATTTTGAAATTATGCATTACTTTTGTCAATTAGTTATTGCATTAAATTATATTCATTCACAAAATATAATTCACAGGGATATAAAACCAAAGAATATAGTTTTATCAAGTAGTGATAGTGGTAGTGGTAGTGGTAGTGGTAGTGGTAGTAGTAATGATTCAATACCGTTATTAAAGATTGCAGATTTTGGTGTTTCAAAATTAATGTCTGAAACTGATCTATACGCAAATACAACTGCTGGTACTCCACAATATGTTTCCTACGAAATATGTAATAAAAAACCATACACTAACAAAACGGATATTTGGTCTTTAGGCGTCGTATTATATGAATTAATGACCTTATCATTACCATTTGATGGTAGAAAAGAAACTGTAATGAGAAACATTCAAACTGAATCTACTATATTTAAACCAGTTAATCAGTAAGTGTGTTTTTTTCAACTATTTTAATATTATTTTTATTTTTAATATTAATACATTCTGATATTATTTTTTAAAAAATAAAATTCAGTCCCAATGAAGAATTAAGTTCATTATTATTTAAATTATTAAATAAGAATCCAGAATCAAGATTTTCAACTCAACAAATTTTAGAACAAGTTTTTATTAGAGAATTTATTGAGAATCATATGGTTGATTTCTATAAAAGATTTAACTTTAGTATAGATGGTATTTTTAAAGTTATCTCAAAGAAATTAAATTTGGCTGGTTTAAATTTAACAAAAGAAGAAAAAGATAATTTAGAACATAAATTCATTTTTACAAAAATGCAAGAAATGAAAGATAGAATGAAAGCTTTTGATACTAATCATATTAATAAAAATCAACAACAACAATCACCTCAAAAATTGGAAAATAATAATAATAATAATAATGATAATAATAATAATAATAATAACAATAATAATAATAATAATAATAATAATAATAATAATAATAATAATAATAATAATAATAATAATAATAATAATAATAATAATAATAATAATAATGATAAAAATAATAATATAAATAATAATGTGAATTATAATGTTTTAAAAAAAGTATCAGTTGAATTAGGTTTTAATTTAGATAATTATTGTTATGATACAGATGGAATGTTAATTGAATTAGTTCGTAGTAAATTAGAGGGAAAAGATAGGAAAACCTATTCAAAATGTTATAATTATTTAAGTAATAAACAATCTGCCTTTACAAATACGAATAACGAATATTAAAAAATAAAAATAAAAATAAAAATAAAAATAAAAATAAAAATAAAAATAGTCATTTTCTTTAATTTTTTTGATTTCTTTGAAAAATAAATTAATTTATTTTATTTTTTATTTATTTTTTTTTTATTTTTTTTTCCTTTTAAATTCCCTTTTTTTTTTTTATTTTAAACAAATTTTTTTTTTTTTTTTTTTTTTTTTTTTCATTTCAATTTAATCAATCCATAAAGAAAATAAACAAAATAATAATAAAATGTCAGACGATGAACATGTTATAAACTTTTATAGACCAAACGAGATTCCATATGGCCCATTTTCAAATTTCTCTCGTCATACTGTTTTTTATAATAATGTTTGTTAGTATCTATTATATATGAATTAAAAAAAAAATGAATATTTTTTAATATAAAATTTCATTGTTATTATTATTATTAGTGGCAAAAACATCAGAACACATTTTTCAGGCTATGAAATTCGAAGGCACACAACATTTTAATGATGTTTTAAACACCAAAACCCCTGGTGATAGTGCTAAAATGGGTAGATATTTTTTTTTTTTTTTTTTCTTTTCTTCAAAAATGATATTATCTTTTTTCTGTGTAGTATTAATTTAATTTTTTTTTTTTTTTTTTTTTTTTTTTTTTTCCTTTTTTTTTTAATAATTTAGGTAGAGATCGTAAACGTCCATTGAGAAAAGATTGGGAAGGTGTTAAAGATGAACTCATGTATGAAATTTGTTTAGCAAAATTCTCTCAACATAAAGATATTCAAAAAAGTATGAATTTTGTTTTTTTTTTTTTTTTTTAAATTTTTTTTTTTTTTTAAAAAAATATAAAACTAACTTATTGTAAATTATTTTAGTTTTATTAGAAACAGGTGACGCCACACTTGTCGAACATACTGGAAATGATAGTTATTGGGGTGATGGTGGTGATGGTTCAGGTAGAAATCAATTAGGTAAAACTTTAATGAGAGTCAGAGAAACAATTAAAAATAATATCAAAAATTAGATATATTGTAAAAAAAAAAATAAAAAAATAAAAAAATTAAAAAAAATAAAAATTAATAATGTAATAAGATTCATTGTAAAAAAAAAAAAAAAAATTTAAAATTAAAAAAAAAAAAAAAAAAAAAATTCAGTTCAAAATATCCAGAGAAATCATACTATTTATTTTACCCCACTTTCAAGAAGCGTGGGACACATCGGGGCCGCTAAATTTAGACCAGGAAAAATCTTTTTTTTTTTTTTTTTTATTTTCCTAACCATAAAATATCTTTTTCTTTTGTTTTAAAATGATTTTCATATAAAAGCTTTTTTTTTTTTCATTTTTATTTTTTATTTTTATTTTTATTTTTTTATTTTTTTTTTTTTTTATCTTTTCAAAACCGAAAAACGAATAAAAAAAAATAAAAAATAAAAAAAAAAAATAAAAAATAGATAAAAAAAAAAAAAAGACAAAAAAAAAGATAAAAAACTAAAAAGGAAATTGAAAATATGAAAAATTTTATTATTAAAAAAAATGGATCCAAGACATGATGATTGTAATAAAAAGAAAATAACATTATCAAAAACTCAAATGTCATATTATATGTCATTGATAAGTAAAGAAGCAAAGAAGAGTTATTTAAGATTAATTCAAAAACAGCAACAATTATTATTTGAAGAGCAAATAATATTACAAAAACAATATACCAATGAATTAATTCAAAAGCAAATTTCATTTGAACCAGAACCAACCGAACTTGATAAACAATTTCCAATTAGTTCAATCCCTTTACCAAAACCTCAACAACCAGATGCAAAATTAAAAAAGGAAATACCATTATCTCAACAAATTGATAATCAATATAATAAATTGGCAATTCTCTATAGGAAAGATTTCATAGATAGAAATCAACTCTATGAACAATTGATTATATTGAATGGTATCGAAAAAGCTGATAGAAATTTAAAGAAAATCGATTCATTAGCAATGGAAAAAATTGATGAAATTTTAAAATATAAACCACTACCATCGAAATTGAATTTACCAAAATTTCTTGAAAAAACTAAAAGACTCTCGAGAATGGTAATTGATGAAAAATTGAAATTGGAACCATTACCACCACAACAGGAACAAAAATCTGATCATTATTTACATCAACATACTATACCACCAACTCAACAACAAATAGCTATCAATTTAAATTTATATCAATTGGAATTAAAGGGTAGAGATGAAATTGTTAAAGTTGCAAAATCATTTGGTTTAACTTCAACTAAATCTAAAAATAAATCTGAATTATTTAAATCAATTAAAACAATAGTTGAAAATTTTAAACAAAAAGAATCTTTTCAAATACCTCCACCATCATCGTTATCATCTTCAAAATTAAATTCACAACAACCATCTTCAACTTCAGCACCACCAAATTTAAAATCAATATCAACATCAGATTCAATATCACCAAATTTAAAACCTCAATCTTTAACATCATCACCATCATTATCATCATTATCATCATCATTATCATCATTATCATCATCATCATCATCATCATCATCATCATCATCATCATCACCAACATCTCCAAATTTAAAACCTCAATTAACATCATCAACATCCTGGTCACCATCAATATCACCAAATTTACAAGCACAATCATTAACTTTAGTATCACCCCAATTACAACCATCACCATCAACATCACCAACATTAATTCCAACATTATTACTATCAACAACAGAACCAATGGAAACTTTATTATTACAAAATGATTATTGTTATTATGATCAATATTGTTATGATACAACTGATAATAGTGAAAAATTATTTTGGAAAATTTTTAGGAATTCAAAATTATTTTCAGAAATTTTTAAAAATTTTAATAATGGCAATATTAATGATTATGGATTTGGAAAACAATATTTTAGATATAATGAAATGAATCATATTAAATGGATGTTAGATAATGGTCATATTAAAATGTTAATTGATAAAACTAAAAAACCAAATGAATTCATATTGGTTGGTGGTGAATATCAATACAATCAACAAACACATTATAAAAATTATTTTGAAAAGAAAACTAGAATTAAAATGGAAATTGAAAAACATTTTAGATGGGTATCACCGATTTTCAAGGATATAATTAAAGTTATCAATGGTACCAATCAATATTGTACAACTGAATTCTTTCAAACTCTTTTTACAAATTATAAAAGAAATATAATGTCATTGGAAATTTTAGGTGAATATATTATAATTGAAAAGAATTTACATGCACTTCATTCAATTTGTTTATCACCTTTTAGTTATTATAATGGCAGAGAAACGTTAAGACTTTTAATTGAAAATTCCTTTTTAAAAGGTATAAAATTATTAATTAACAGATTCAAAACAGAACCAACAACTTTAGTTTATCATACAATAATCTTAGAGAAATATACATGTAAATCAATTAGAAAAACCTTTAAAATAATTTTATATTTTGTTGATCAAAAACTATTGACATGTAATTTACAAGATGTTGAACTTAGAAGTTCAATTTATTCTAGAGTAGTTGAATTAATTAGAATGCATCAAGATTTTGAACTTACAAAAAGATTTGGTAATGAATTTTATTGGGTTCATATCAAGTTAAAAGATTTATTAATAATGACAAGATTGGTTCTATTATTTGAACCAAATTATTCACCAGATGAAAATGATTATTCAATTGTTAATAATATTCAATCATTAAATCAATTAATATCAACTCATTTCACAAAACAAGATTTAAAATTAACCTTAAAAAAACTTTTAAGAGATTGTCCACATTATGAAAAGTATCAATCAATTAGAGAATTAATAATTCAATATCTAAAGATAGTTAGTGGAGTTGAAAGATCAATCATTAGTAATTGTTTTAATTATAGTTTATTAGATTCATTTATAAATTATTCAAGTAATGAAGATGATGATGATGCTGAAGCTAATGAAGAAATTGAAATTAAAAAATTTGTAAAATTAGTAGATATAATCCAACCACCAAATTTTATAAAGAAAATGAAATCCTATAATCTATTGGAAGAATCTTTAAAATTTGGTTATTATCATTATTGGAAAGAATTGGCAATTTTTAAAACACCAAAAAATATTTTTAAAAATTTCAATTGGAAGAATAGTAGATTACTCTTTAAATATTGTAGAGATGATAAAAAAAGACAAATTAATTTTATCAATAAAATTTGTGAATGTATTGACGACTCAATTCTATATACAAATAATAAAGGTGCATTTAAAATGTATTCTCATATTTTATTATATTTAGTAATTGGTACTGATGATTTGGAATTGGTTAGATTGGTAGTTAAAAATCTTAGAAACTATGTAGACTTTTCACTTAGACCACCACAAAAATCAACACCCTTTGAATCATTTTATATTCAAAAATATATTAGATCAACGAAAATGTTAGATTATTGTTATCAAAACTTTAAAATTCATTTTCATTTATGGTTAGCAGCTGGTGAATATTATTACTTTCATAGATTTAAAACTTTGGAACTATTTCAACGTTATGAATACCTATTTTCATTATTTACAGATATAAAACCATTGGTTCAATTTAAAACTCTAACAATTGATGATTTTAATAATACTCAAAAAAATTATGATGGTTTGGTTCAATCAAAGATTAGATTAATTAATCTCATCACTTATATCCTTTCAAAGCCAGATATTTATAAAATTAATTCAGAGATTTTAAATTGTTGGACTCATGAATCTATGGAAATCGACTGTGATGAAGATACCTTTGAATCAATTCTATTACCTGGTATAAAATCAATTATTGAATTTTCTTTTAAAGAAACCATTATAAACTCTAGAAAATTAATTCAATATAATCCCTCAGATATTAAAATATTTAAAAAGAATTATCAAAAAATAAGATTACTAGATTGGATTGTTGATTTTAGAAAATCAATTGATTTAACCATTATTAAAAATGAAAACAAACAAGAAGAATTAAATAGTTGTTTGAAAAGATGTACTTTTGATTTTCAATTTAAAGAATCACCTTTACAAATCGGTGCAAATAATGATACAATATCTTTAGAGAAATTAATTCAAAATATTTTATTCAAACAACAAATGAAAATTGAAATTGATGATTTATTTATGGATGTTGATTTTGAATATAATAATAATAATAATGAAAGAGAAGTTGATTCAG
This sequence comes from Dictyostelium discoideum AX4, assembly GCF_000004695.1. Taxonomy (NCBI): domain Eukaryota; phylum Evosea; class Eumycetozoa; order Dictyosteliales; family Dictyosteliaceae; genus Dictyostelium; species Dictyostelium discoideum. The sequence goes on along the minus strand of NC_007090.3, from coordinate 1,302,491 downwards.
ATATTACAGATGATGAATATTATGAAGAAAACAATAATATCTTTAACAACGACAAAAATAATAAAAAAGAAAAAAAGAATATAGAATACTTTAATTCAGAAATTCAAAAAATTGTAATTGAAGCTGCTAGATATGGACATATTGATATTTTCAAGCATCTTTATTTTAATCATTATAAAATTTTATTAGAGAAGCCTGAAACTGGTACAGGTTTAATTTCTTATGGTAATTTAAGAAAAGCAATGCTTGTTGCAATTAAACATGGTCATTTACATATTATGGATTTCCTAATGTCAATATTCGATATCTCATTCCACAACAAAGATACCAGAAACTATTATTATAAATATTATAAAAGATTAGAAAATCCTCAAAAACATCAATTAACATTTTTAAAGAAATTAAAAAAGGAATTTGATAATCAAAATAAAAACAATAATAATAATAATAATAATAATAATAATAATAATAATAATAATAATAATAATAATAATAATAATAATAATAATAATAATAATAATAATAATAATAATAATAATAATAATAATAATAATAATAATAATAATAATAATAATAATAATAATAATAATAATAATAATAATAATAATAATAATAATAATAATAATAATAATAATAGCAACCTAATTGTAAAAACAGAGAAATTAATGTAAATAAATAAATAAATGTTTAGTGTTCGAAACTATACCTTTTTTTTTTTTAATTATCTAATTAAATGCACTAAATGGTGGATTCATACCCCATTTGTCAGAATCTAGTTTGCAGAGATATAAATAATAATAATAAAAAATTTATATTTTAATAAAGATTATTTTTTTGGTAAAATCTTTATTATTTGATGAAATTTCATAAAACATCAAATAAATCACTTAAATTTTGTGATAATTGATTATCAGATCTAATATTATTAACTGTGGTTATTTTTATATTTTAATGCACTTTGATTAAATAATTTGAGATCTTGAATTGATTTGGATAGTGTTTTAAAATGAGTTCACATAATACAATTTCACCTCTACTAAAATGTTTTGCAAATAGATTATTTTTTTTGTCAACGTATCTATTTTCTTCTTTTTTTAAAATTGGTAATATTTCTTGTTTGTAGGATTTATCGAATAATGAATCCAAGATCTTTGTTATCTCTTTAATATTATTATTATAAAATAACTCTAATTTTTCAATTGATTCTCTTTGCTTTTTGATTTTTGTTGAATTGATAAAAACTAAAAAATCTTGTTCACTTTTTTCATAACCATTTACACCAGTTTGATAAAATAATTTTTTAATTTGAGGAAATGTTGTTTTAAGTATATCATTTAATGATTGTGTTGAATTAGAATTAAATAGTTTGTGTAGTAAATTGGATTGAATCTGATTTAATATGAAAAAAGATAGAACATTTATATTTGAAATCTTGAAACTTGGAAAGTGATTTATGAGAATCAACGAGATGTAGATGTTTGACCTTATCAAAATGATTTTCAAGTAAATATTGCACCTCTCTATAGATACAATAGGAATTATTTCTATATTTACCTAAAGAGAAATTTAATCCTTGAATATCATAATTTTCTAATAAAAAACTAGCTATATCCAATCTACAACTATCCATAGTACTTTTATATAATTTTTTCTGAAATTTAGATATTAAAAAATTGTACTCTATAAACCTTTGAGTTGACTCTAACCCTAAAACTTCACCTGCTAATCTAATCACCTGTTTTGAATATTTAAATGAATTGATGACTTTTGGAAATGCTGTTTGGTTTTCACTAAAATGGGAAACTCTTTCCAATACCTGTTGAGGAATTACTAATGAACTAGAAGGTAATAATGTTGTTGAGGGTGAGCTATATGTGAATGAATAATGAGGAAATGATCTATCTAATCTATAGCCATAACTTTTATTTGCCAAATCTATGTAACCTTGTATATAATCCAACTGTTCAAAAAATAAATCAACTCTTTTAATATTCAAACAAAATTCTAGAACTGCATTGTTTATAACTGTAAAATGACCAAGAAAAGTTGTACTTGATAAATCGTTAAATTTTTCATTTGATAACCAATGAATTAACGTATTGATAATATTGTAAAATGAATTTTTAAATATACCTTCTTGACCACAACCAATAATAAAATCAAGACTAAATATATGAGATTTAATATATTAAATCCGTGAGTAGTAGAATCACAGTCTCTAATACAGTATTATCAATCTACCAGTCATTTGGATCATCATCATCATCTCTAATACAGTCATAATACTCTTGTGCATCATTTAGTGATGATGATGATCCAAATGACTGGTAGATTGATAATATAAATTTAAAATTATACCAAATGTGAATTTGAAAGGGTTTTTTCTTTTTTTTTTGTTGATTACCATTGTTATTATTATTGTTATTTAGTATCTCAATAAATTTATTTATAAACATTTCCATTAATTTTATTATTGAAGTAATACAATCACCAACTATTTGATAAATTTCACCCTGTTTATTAAAAATTATTCTTGGTGTAGATTCTAAACCATACGGAAAATCTACAGAAAAATAATTTGGATCCATGCAATTTACCATCAAATGTAAAAATTTGAAATCCAAGTTTTTCAAGGCAATAGTAAAAATTTCATTTATTTCAAAAATAGAAAACCCTTCTAAATTTACTTTTTTAAATTCTAGTTGATTAATTTCTAAAAACTCTTTACAAATCTTTGTAAAATTTAGTTTTGAAAAACTATGGAAACCAGTTAAATTTAAGTATACTAGTAAATCATGGTGTTGTTGAAATGAACAATTTGTTGATAAGAATTTATGATCATTTGGAACACCACATAATTTACTATTTAAACTATCAATAAATTGTAACTCCTCTATATTGCATTGAGAAATTGCATTGATAAATGTAAATAAACTTGAGTTTTCTAAAGTAAATCCATAAAGATTATCCTTTGATTTATAGCTAACAAAATACTCTAGTACTTGGATTGATTGAAATCTATGATTCTGAGAATAGAGCTAAAAAATTCTTTATATGTGAATTATACTCTATTATCCAATCAATTATTAATGTATCTTTAAAAACCAAAATATCACCTGGTGGCCACTATCTGATTCAATATAATCTATCAATGGGAAATATTTGACATTTTTAGAACTTATTAAATTTTTAATCTCTTCTAATAGAATTTCATTACCTTCATATATTGAAAAGTATTTGTAAAGAGTAATAAACTTTGAACTAGCATCAATGCCAATTGGTGACGCAACTCCATGTTTTAAAGTGTGAAAATCTTCTAAATCTCGCTATACTTTAAAAAATAATCTTGATATAATGGACTGAGTAATGTTGATATAATAACCAACTTTTGAAGTTCTCTTAATTTATCGGTGTTACTATCACTATTTACAATTTTATTAATACTATAATCAATATTATCCTTTGCTTCATTATATTTATAATATTTATAATAGATTTGTAATAATAACTCTTCATATTCAATATCAATACTAAACTCTTTACTATAATATTGATTAAAAGATTCTTTCTCTGATATTCCAGATGAAGAAAGTATTTTTAAATTTAATAATTCTTTTTTTGTTTTTAAACTTTTAAATGAATTAAATATTTTAATTGGCAATTTCTTAAGATTTGAATTTAACTTTTCATCTTTTTTATTTTTATTATTATTATTCTTCTTCTATTACTGTTGTTGTTGTTTTTGATTCTGTTATTGATTCTGTTGTTGTTGAATTTTCAATTTTTTCAAATAATAATGAAACTGATTTTACCCCAATTTCAATATATTCATCATGTTCTAATTTACATTTTAATAATTTGTATAGTTTATTCATTAATAAAAATTTTAATGAAGTTATTTCTTTAAATTTCAATCTATTATTTGGTTTAATTTGTATTGGATCTGTATATTCTACCCATTCTGTTATTTGAATATGATAGAAAATCAAATTCCTTAATGGTTTATTATGAAACACTTTCCAAAATAATATTTCTTTCAAATTATCCATGAATATATTCTTTTTTTTAAAGTCAAAAAAAAAAAAAAAAAAAAAAAAAAATTCCAATGCTAATACAATAAAAAAGAAGAAAAAAGAAAAAAATTAAAATTACAAAATGTTTAAAACTTATTTTTATTTATGGTAAACCAGCAACAACGTCATCAGAGATACCGCAATCACCACGTTTGATTAAGAAAGTTCCATTATCACCCCATGAAGTTGTCCATTGGTTGTTAGCGGCATAGTAATCAACACCATTTAAGGTACCGAAACCAACGAGTTTAACACAGTGACCACCTAAATCTTTACCAGTTGTGTGGACGTAAACACCAGATTTGTAAGCAAGGAAATCTTCAAAGACAGTGAAACAAGCTTCGACTGGACCATTAGTAACAATTTCTTGCATGATTGCTTCATCAGAGTCGAAAGAATAAATTTTAGCCATTTTATGTTTGTCTTGAGAATAAATTAAAGAGGAATTTGATTGACACTCTTTAGTACATGATGGAGTGTTGACAAAATTTAAACATGGTTGTTGAGCTGGTGGACAAGTTGGAATTGTATATGGAAGACATTCTTCTGATACAGCACCTTGCTTTCTTAACCAATTCCATGCAGAGAAGGCATCACCACCTTCACAACCGTTATCAGTTTCATCACAAGTAACCATATCCATAAAACTTAATTGAACATTTTCATTATTGTGAATACATAAACGATCAGTAGCTGATTCTGTAGCACCAAAAGCCCAACTAAAATATTTTTTTTAAATGTAAATAAATATTAGCATATATATTTTTTGTTGTTGTTTTTTTATAAAATAAAAATAAATGAAAAAACATACCAAGAACCACATCTTGCTTGATTTTGAATCTGACTAATGGTAGTACAATTTGGCCAGTTGGTTTGAGCATTGAAAGAAGTTGGAATTTGAACTCCTAATGGATCATAAGATTTAATTTGAAGTTTTGGTCTGTTTGGACTTCTCTTGAAACCTAATAATTGGCCAACTTTAATATTATCGAATTGATCAGTTTGTTCTTCTACCCAAGTTTCGTGATGGATAGTTTTATGTGATTTGGTTGGACGACCAATATTAATCTTTACAGCAAAGGCTGAATTTATAATGAATAAAATTACAACTAATGATAATAATACTCTCATTTTATATTTTTTTTTATTTGATTTTATTATTACTGCAGAAAATGAAAATAAAAAAAAAAAAAAAAAAATCTTTTTTAAAAAAAAAAAAAAATGGACTAAAAAAAAAAAATAAAAATAAAAATAAAAATAAAAATAAAATTTCTACTGACTTTTCCATTTTGAATTTTCAAACACAAATAAAAAAAATAAAAAAATAAAAAAAAAATAAAAAAATTGTTCTCTTGATAATTCCATAACAAAAAAAGATTTTTTATAAACACTGCAAATAAAAAAAAAAATAAAATAAAAAAAGGATTTTTTAATTTAATTATTATAAAAAAATTTTATAAAGATCAACAATCGTGATATCCACAAAAAAAAAAAAAAAAAAGATTTTTATTTATTATAATAAAATCAATAAATTGTATTTAATTCAAATTTAATTTAAAAAATTATTTATTTATTTTATGTTGATGTTTTTTTTTGTTTTTTTAATAAAATAATTCCACCTTTTTTAGAGATATAAATACGATCACGTGCTAAAAAGAAAACTATTACAAAAATAGCAAACAAACCTAACAAACCTAATATTACACTAACAGGTATAATCCATTTTAAATTAGAAGGTTGATCATTGTCACATGGATTAAATATTGGATTTGGATTGATCATTACAGAGAAATCAGGATCAATTAAACATTCTTTACAATAAGGTAATGATATTGAAACTGTGATTGAATCTTCAGTTTGTTCAGAGATTGAAACTTTTGAAAAGGTAGGTCTACCATCTGAAACCACCTTATCTATGAATCTACCACTGAATACATTTTTATCTTTTTGAATAGTAATATAATTTAATGATACACCATTACCATTTGATTGAATTTCAGATTTTTGTTCACATTCATTCTCTTGTTGAGCTTTAACTGAAGAATGAATTTGAAGTTGTAGAGTATTTAGTGATCCTAAATATTCCCAATTTGAAATGTTTGCTGATAATTTTAAAGAACCAGGTTGAAGTGTAAATTGTTCACCTGCAAATGTATAATTCTTTGGTGCACCTGTAATTTGTTCTACTGTATATGAAATGATTGAATTTTCAAATTTATTTACATAAGTCCATTTCATAATCGTTGAATCTGGTGTTAATGTCCAACTTGTGAAATTATGTTGTCTAACTGTTTTACCATCGAAATCAATTTCTCTAATATCTCTAATTGAAAAACCAAATGAATAACCATTCTTTATCATTTCTGTTAAAGTATCATTCTTTTTAACCTCTATATCGCCTGTAAAAACTATTAAATAAATAAATAAAAATTAATATTTATTTTTATTATTATTATATTAATTATTTATTAATTATTAATTAAATAAACTACTTACTTTTATCACATTTAATACCAGAATAACCATTTGAACATGCACAATAACCACTAAAACAAATACCATTGCCACTACATTCTGGTGTTCCTGGACATATATTATCTTCATTATAAATGAAATAATCATTTACAAACCAATTAACTTGATTAATTGTTATACTAACATTTGCAGGACTTGGACCAATTGAATTAGCTCCTGCTAGGTTACATGTAATTACTGTTGAGTTTATATTGATAATTTCACATGTACCTTTTCCAATTTTAATAGTTGCATTGGTAAAGACTGACCCATAACTTCCAAAAAATGTTACAACACCACCAATTTTCGTTGGTGAGCTATATGCATAAACAAAAGGATAAACTCTTTCAAATTTATATTTAGAAAAACCAGTTTTTCTAGTTTGTTCATTGGTTATCGATACTGTATAGATTTTTTCAGCTAACTGAGATTTATATACAATACATTCAATAACAATACCGGCAACTATTGTTGGTTCACAATCAAAATTGTCAAATTTTACAGAAACTCTTGAGGAAGTGCTATTTTGGGATGGAAATGAAGCACCATTAATTAAAAATAAATAACCAAGATTATAATATGGATACACTGTAATAGCATATACTTTTGGTTCAGAGTATTTAAAATGCATTGTAACATTTATATTTGGAATTGCGAAATTCACAATTGCTTTATCAATTGGGAATAATTTTTTTGGATCTGAAATTCTTAAAACTTTATTTGGAATCTCCACTGAAAAAAATAATCCCAATGGATCACTTAATATTTGTCCTGGAATACTATAATATATAGATTCCCATCCTAAATTAGTTCCATTAATAAATGAATTAGTTGTTCCAACTTCTATCAAAGCATCCCCAATAAATGATATGCCTGAACAAATTGGAAAATTATTTTCACTATTACTAATATAATTTTCAAAATTATTTCCATTTATTCTATATCTTAATAGTGGATCATTTAATTGACATATAAAACACATTGGAAGTTTACCTGTTAATTGGTTATTGGATATATTTAAATTGTGATAACAATGATTTTGATTTAATTCACCACTTATTTTATTTCCACTTAAATTAATACCAATTATTTGTGATGCATTCATTGGTTCATATAATTCAGGTATCTGACCTATAATATTATTTTTACTAATATCCAATGAAGATAAAGTTTTATAAAATGAAAATGGAGGTATCTTTTTTAATTTCGAATTGGTTATTGTTCTAAAAAAAAAAAAAAAAAAAAAAAAATTAATATTAAAAATAATAATAATAATAATAATAATAATAATAATAATAATAATAATAATAATAATAATAATAATAATAAAATAATAATAATTACAAAGTTTTAACACTTCCTATTTTTATCATTAAATCACCATTTGAATTTGTTAATCCTGAGCAATTAGTAAAAATTCTGATGTGGTTTTATTATTAGTAAAAAAAAAAATAAAAAAAAAAAATTTAAAAACAAAATAACCATAATAAAATAATAATACAAACAAAGAACTAACCAAATGGAAAGTAAAATCCATGTAGCTATTATCCGGTAAACTAAACTGGACATTAGCAAAATTTAATATTACACTTTGACCAATTAAATTTGTAATTTCGATAGGTTTATTATAGTACAAATCACTAATGAAAATTGGGCCACCAGTGAAGCTCATATTTCTAAAACTATCACTATTATTAAAATATTTTCCTAAATAAATTTCTCTTTTTTATTTAAAAAAAAAAAAAAAAAAAAAAAAAAAAAAAGTTAAAAAAGGAATAAAATAGTTGTTATTTATAATAATTAAATATTTACATTTTTTGAAGTGAATACTGAAAATCTATAATATTATTTAATACGATTTTAATGTTTGAAATAACAAAATAAAGTGGTGAATCATCAATCAATTGATAATCTGTCATTAAATCACCTGAAGAATAAATCAATGTACTTTTTTTTTAAAAAAAAAAATAATAAAAAATTAAAAAAAAATGTTAGGAATCTAAAACAATAATTTTAATAAATAATAATATTAATAATAATAATAATAATAATTACAAATTACCGATAGCTGAAAATGATGAATAATTTATATTACCATTAAAAAATACATCATTCATATATAATACTTGGACATAGGGGAGGAATGTTGGAAATTTTGGAATAAAACAATTATCAAATTGAAAATTTCTTGTGGTTTGTAATTCACTAAAAAAAGCATTTGAGATATTTGAATTTGATAATTTTACTTTATTTATAAAACTAAAATTACCAATTACTCCATCTGGGAAAATAGTTTTATTAATTTCATTACCACTTAATGAACTATTGAAAGAAATAAAAAAAAAAAAAAAAAAAAAAAAATTAGGGATGATGGGTATTAAATTATTTAAAATTAAAAATTGATAAATACATTTCTGTAATCGTTGTGTTTTCAAAATTACACACAAAATATTGGGGTGAACCACAATAATCACCGTTTATTAAATTTAAACCATATATTTGTAATAAAGTATCTATTGCTTGCTCTATCAATTTTTAAATTTTTTTTTTTTTTTTTTTTTGTGATTAGAATAATTTTTTTGGGGAATGTTGGTGAAATAAAAAATCTTACTTTCTTTTAAAGGTAATTCACATGATGAAATTGAAATAAACAAAAATAAAAATAAAAAGAAAGTCCCAAATTTCATTTTGTGTTTTAAAAAAAAATAAAAAAATAAAAAAAAAAAAGAAAATAGAGAATAAAAAAAAAAAAAAAAAAAATATTTTGTTTTTCGATAAAAAAAAAAAAAAAAATATCTAAGAAAATATCTATTTGTTTATTGGAATTTTTTAAAAAAAACCTCCAAACATTTTTTAAAGGTTATACAGAACAATGCAAAAAAAAAAAACTTTTCACTATTCCGAGCTAGAAATTTCTACTTTTTTTTTATCCAAAAAAAAAAAAAAAAAAAATACCACAAAATCGATTTGGGTGATTGAAATAAATATCTATTTATTTTTATCTTTTTTTTTTTGTCTTTTTTTTAAGCACGAGAAGAATCAGAAGAACTCTTTGTTGATTTTTTTAAAACAATTACACCAGAACGAGATACATAAAGTCTATTTCTTAGTAAGAAATAAGCACCAATTGCAATACCAATGATACCTAATAAACCCAAGATAATACTTGTTGGTATTACCCATTTTAATCTTGAAGAGCTTCCACCACAAGAATTGATTGAATCATCTTGAGATAAAAGTACAGAGAAATCAGGGTCAATTAAACATTCTTTACAATAAGGTAATGATATTGAAACTGTGATTGAATCTTCTGTTTGTTCAGAGATTGAAACTTTTGAAAAGGTAGGTCTACCATCAGAGAGTACCTTATCAATGAATCTACCACTGAATACATTTTTATCTTTTTGAATAGTAATATAATTTAATGATACACCATCACCATTTGAATTGATATTTGATTTTTGATGACATTCATTCTCATCTTGTGCTGCATCTACTTTAACTGATGATTGAATTTGAAGTTGTAGAGTATTAAGTGGTCCTAAATATTCCCAATTTGAAATGTTTGCTGATAATTTTAAAGAACCAGGTTGAAGTGTAAATTGTTCACCTGCAAATGTAAAAGTTTTTGCTGTACCTGTAATTTGTTCAATTGTATATGAAATGATTGAATTTTGTTCACCACCACCACTATAGTAATTTACATAAGTCCATTTCAAAATGGTTGAATCTGGCGTTAATGACCAACTTGTGAAATTATGTTGTCTAACTGTTTTACCATTGAAATCAATTTCTCTAATATCTGTAATTGAAAAACCAAATGAATAACCATTCTTAATCATCTGTGTTAGGGTATCATTCCTTCTAACTACAGGATCATCAGTGAAAAGTTGTTTACAAATTTCACCACCAAAACCACCATCACAAACGCAATAACCATTTAAACAATCACCATTACCACTACAAGGAGGTGTACCTGGACATGTCAATTCTTGATCTTTATATCTAAAATATTCAAGTCCAAACCAATTTACACCATCAACTGTTAAACTTATATTTTGAACACCTGAACCACCACCAATTGAACATATGATAACCGATGAATTCATAGTTTCTATATTACATTGTTGTTGACCAATCAATAGATCAACAACTGTATGATTTGGACCATAACTACCAAAAACCACTACAACACCACCATTGGTAGTTGGTGGATTAATAGCAGTAATGTATGGATAAGTTCTTTGGAATTTAAATTGATAATCACCAGATAGAAAAGTTTGATTATTATTCACTGTAATGGTATAAACTCTTTCGGCCAATTGTTTTTCATAAACTATACATTCAATGAAATTACCACTAGATGAAACCAAAGAACATTTATAATTACCAAATGTTACAATAGTTTGTGATGAAGATTCTGATTGATAAGAGAAACCAGTACCAAGAATCATAAAACCATAACCTGAATTAAAATATGGATAAGAACGAACTTCTTTAATCACTGGCTTTAAAACATCCAATTCTACTTTAATTGTAATGTTTGGAATTGAAAAGAAAACATTACTTGTGAAATTTGTTTTTTTAAAAATTTCAAATTCTTCATATGATACAACACCAATGGAAATTTGTTTATTTGGAATTGATAGTAATAAATCTAAATTTGGATTTGATGTAATTGAATATGGAGAATATTTAGGATTTAAAGAATTCCAACCAAAATTTGTACCATTTACAATACTATTACCACCCGATGTAATTGGTAATTTACTTGAAAATGATATACCAGTACATTGTGGGAAATTACTAATTGAACCTCTGCTAAAATTTGGGAAATCATTATTATCAACAATCGATCTTAAATAATAATCATTTAATATACAAATAAAACACATTGGTAATTGACCATCTAAAAAATTATTTGAAATATTCACATAATGATAACAATAATTTTGCGGTATTGAACCTGTAAATAAATTTTCAGAGAAATCAAGTGTAATGGTTTGTTGTTTATCATTTGGTTCTGGTATATCTGGTAATGATCCAGTAATTCTATTACCTTTTAATCCAAACACATTTAATTTACCATAATAAAATGATAATGGTGGTAATTTAATTAAATTTGACTTTATAATTCCTCTAAATAATAATAATAATAATTAATTAGTTTTTTTAAAAAAATAAAATATATAAAAAAATAATAAATATAGAAACTTACAAAAATTTAATACCACTACTAAGTAAAACTCTTAAATCACCAGTTGAATTTATTAAACCAGTACAATTATTAATTTCCATTTGAGTAAATAGTTTTGTACTATTTGTGAAATCTAAATTATCTTTATCATTTGGTAAATTAAAATGAATATTTTTAAAATTTAATTGAGCTCCATTAAAAGTGAAAAGACCATCCACATTCATAGGCATATTAAAATGACCAATATCAATCATTGTTAACTTTGCTGAATTTATTGTTTGTAAATTTACTAAACCATCAGGATTGAAATATTTTCCTAAAATAATTGTTCTAAATTATATTTAATAATATTAATAATTGGTAATGATAGTAGTAGTTGGTAGTAAATAAAAGAAAATAAAGAACATACACTTCAGCAAAAGAATTTTTAGAAAATTTATGAATATTGTTCATCGTTATTTCATAAATTACTTGGGTTTTTGTAGCACCACTATTACCATCATTTATAAATTGGTAATCACTTATTAGATCACTTGATGAATATTTTAATTTACTATTTAAAAAAAAGAGTTATTATTAGTATAAATGATAATTTATTTTTTAAAAAATAAAATAATATTAAAAAATTTATTAAAAATATTAAAAGTTTATTTCCTCATTAGAATAAATAAACGATAAAGGAAAGGAAAAAAAAAATAAAATAATAAATAAAAAATAATAATAAAAATAATAAAAAATAACCTACAATATACTTAAAAAATTAATTGAAGTTGTTGTTATATTACCACTAAAAAGTAAATCGTACATATATAAATTTTTTAAAGTTTTTAGTGATGGTGGGAAATTTGGAATACCACAACTTTCTAATGTCAAAGTAGACAAAGTATTTGGGTATTCTTTAAAAAAATCTAATGAGACATTAGAATTTGAAATTTTAATTTCAGAAACATTTTTAAATGTTCCGATTATTTGATCGGGAAAAACTGGTTTATTTGTTTCAGAACCACTTAAATTTCTTTTTTTTTTTTTTTTTTTTTTAATAATCAATAATTAATAATTATTTAATGAAATTAAATCTAAGAATAATTTAAATACAAACATTGATAATATAGTGGTTTGATTTATATCACATTTGAAATTATCTGGTAATCCACAATAATTATTATTTTCTATAGGAGGTAAATTATAAACACCTATAAGTGTATCGATAGATATTTCTAAAAATAAAAATAAAAAAAAAATAAAAATTAGAAAAAATTGAAAAAAGAAAATTGAAAAAACGAAAGTGAGTGTTGATTGGTTACGTTGTTGTTGGTCAAAAGCCGAGAGAGATAATGAAACATGGAATAATAAAAATATTAATAAAAATAAACTATTATTATTAAATTTTATTATACTCATTCTTTATATATATAATACATAACAAAAAAAAAATAAAATAAAATAAAGTAAATTTAAAAAAAAAAAAAAAAAAAAAAAAAAAAACAAAAGGTTTTTTTTTTTTTTTGGGCATGCTGATTGATTCTAAAACCAATCGTTTTTATAAGAAAACAATAAAAAAATTTAAAAAAATTATTTTTAATAAAAAAAAAAAAAAAAAAAAAAAAACCTCTTTTTTTCGGTTAAATACCTCAATTTTTATTTTTGTTTTAACTACATTGAACGAATTTTTTTCTTTTAAAAAAATAAAATTTTATAATCAGATCAGATTTTGTAGATTCCTTTTTTTTTTTTTTTTTTTTAATTAATTTGAAATTATTTTTATCATCCCTATATCTATGAGTATTAAATAATATCTATTAATATATTTTTTTTTTTTAATTATCAAATTTATTTTAATTTTTTTATTTTATTTAATTATTTATATGATATCTATGAGTATTAAATAATATCTGTTAAAAGAATATATTTTTTTTAATTAATTAATTTTTTTATTTTTTATTTTATTTTTTATTTTATTTTTTTATTTATTCAAAAAATAAGAGGTTAAAACACCTCCAGCAAACATTGAGGCCATTGTAACGAAACTACTAAATTCTAATTTACCCATCGAGGTTAAACCATTTGAAGTACATCCACCATTAAGACGAGCACCAAATAATAAAACAAAACCACCTAAAAAGTGATTTAGAGTTGATTGATTATTGAGTTGTTCAATTAAAGGAGCAGGATTTGAACGAGAAGCCAAATAAGCACCACCAATGATACCTAAATTTAATAGTGGACCATAAATTGAACGAACGGTTGTATTAAAACTTTTAAAGTAATCTACGGTACAACTAACGGCATTACAAACTTTTGAGCCAACTGTAACATATGCAGAACTACAACCTAAACCCGTATTTGAAATCAAGAAACTTGGGATTTGTAATAAGCCAATAGTGATACCAGCAACATAAGGTGACCAAACTTTACTCTCACTGATAGAACCAAATATTGAGATACTCTTTGATACACCACTATCAACTTGCCATGGAAATTTAGATTCAATTAAATAGAGTACAAGTGCAATCATAATTGAGAATGGTATTGTTGCTTTTGACATTGAAATCTTAAATTTCTCATAAACAGTGGTTGAGGATTTTGAAGTTGGTTGAGTTGATGGTAATAATTTTGAAATGTAACTATTGACAAAACCAAATAGAGTTGCACCAACAACACCACCCAATAAAGTCCATAAAGTACCATTGATTTGTGGTATTTGAGCTAAAACAGTGCCTGGACATGCACCAGTCAATGATATACCAGATCCCATTATAAATCCACCAATTATATTTCTTTTATACATTGTTGAAGACTTTTCAAGTACAATTAATTTTTGAGATTTTAAAAATGTTATTGCCAATGATGATGTTAAAGATGCTGTCATAAACATTTTTAACATTGTAAAATTGGTAAAATTCATTTGTCCTTGAATTACACTTGGTAAATAAACATTACCTTTTTGTAATGCATATCCAAAGATACTACCAACTGTAACACCACCAACGGCTAATATAATTTTTTTACTATAATTATTATTATTATTAATTTCTTTATCTTTTATTTCAACCATTTTTTTAAAATATCTGAAAAAAAAAAATTATATATCTAAAACAGAAAAAAGTATAAAAAAAATAAAAAAAACAATAGTGGGGTCGATGAGTTTGAAACTGAAAAGTAATTAAAAAAAATTAAAAAAAAAAGATTTTTTTTTTAATTTATATTTTTTTTTTTTTTTAATTTTTATTTTTTTTTGTTTTATTTTTTTTTTAAGTTTTTATTTTATTTTATTTTATTTTTTTTTGTTTTTGCTTCCATTGAAAATATCTTTATTTCAAAAAGACGAATGGAACGAATGTAAATAAAATTTTAAAAAAAAAAGTGTTCCAAATTTAAATTTAAAAATCGAATCATGGAAATGAAAAAACAGTTATTTTTTTTTTTTGTTTATGTAAAAAAAAAAAACTAAAAAAAAATAAAAAAAAAAAAAAATAAAAAAAAATAAAATAAATAAAATAAAATAAAAATGAAATAAAATAAAATAAAATAAAACAAAAAAATAAAATAAATTGATTTAGATATTTTTAATTTTAAAATTTACAATTTATTTATTATTTTTTTTTTAAAATGGAGTAAAACCGAAATAAGAAGAATCTAAAGAAACAAACCAATTTGGATCCCAAAAGCCAGTTGAAATGATACCACCAGCACCTTTTTTTAAAAAAAAAATAAAAAAAATAAAAAAAAATAAAATAATAAAAATAATTGATTAGTATGTTTTTAAATTAAAAGTAAAAAAAATAAAAATAAAAATAATAATTAAAATAAATAAATAATTACCTTTCCAAATATCATTACCAACTACCATAAAATCAGGAACTAAAACACCTGAACGTTGTGGAATTGAATGTAATGCATTATTAAAACCTTGATCATCATAACCAGCAACTACTAAAATTAAACCTTGACCACATGGATTTGGAGCTAAAAATAAAATACCAGTACCAGGATAAGAGTATGGAGAGGATGGACCCACCGAAAAAGAGTTATCCCAATTAAAAACCACTGGTAATAATGATTGATATTTTGAGGTAACTAAATTTTGAAAACTATTACCCAACAAAATGTAATTATCATTTGAGGAACAAATCTCTGGTTCAACGAAATCAATATCTGCTAAAATATTTGGTGAACCACGTCCATAGGTATTATAAAAGTTTGAAATAAAAACTGAACCCCATTGGAATAAATCAATATTTGTTGAATTTGTACCATAAATAATTGTAAATGGTTTTTCAAAGATTTGACGAATTGGACCACTGGTTAATGGTGAACGTTCAGTTTGAGTCCAAGTTGTATCGGTGGTTGTATTCCAATCAGGTAACCATTTATCTAATCTTGCGAAATGAGTTGTTGGTAAAAATTCAGTTGTAAATGGCTGACCATCAATAGTGACACTAATTGGTAGACCTTGGGTACGAATTGGTGTTGATTGAAACCCAAATCTACGTACATTTTGAGTTGATAAAATCCAAACCAACTCGCCTTGTTCGTTATTGATCTGAACAATTTGAATCTTTGCAACACGTGATGGGTTTATAGTTTGAAGTATTTTAATATTTGCCCTTGAACCTGATGATGAAGGATTATGACTAGTCACTGTTATCACCTTTGGTATTGGTGGTTGAGAAAACAATGAACTCTCTGTCAATTGATTATACCAATTCAATACATATTGGTCATTCAATATGCCATCAAACCAATGTCCAGAGTTTGGTACTTCACTAATGGTGACTGATGAAAGTTGATTGGATTGTTCATCAACCATTCTTGCAATTCTACGACTATGCCAAGGATTTACATTGGTATCATTTTCACCATACCTTACCATCAATGGTATACCAACAATATTTGAAGTGTAAAGATCATTATCATTCTCTGCAATCGATGCCATTAATAAACCCTGTAGGGAAGGGTCAATATAAGAGAAGCCAGGTCTTGTATTGTAGAAAACATAGAATTGAAGTTTAACAAAACCTGCAGCACACATTCCACCAATTGCCATATCACCAAATCTTGATAAAAGACTAACACATCCATGACCACCACAAGAATGACCAACGAATAAGATTTTCTCACCATTTACTTGATATTGTGATTTCAATTGATTTGGAACACCAGGTAAATTGTTTACCAAGTAGTCAATTGAACTCATTACATTCAATCTTGAAGATGATTCCCAATCATATCCCCATGATCTTCTTCCAGTTGGTAAAATAATCCATAATGATTGTTGTGGTGGTATAGCGTTCATCCAAAATGGTGAAGATGCTTCAACACCAGCACCATGTGTTGCTAACATTACCCCACAAATAGTTTCACCTTCACTATCACTACATGATTCTGTTGGTGGTATAGCAATTGCATATTGAACAGTATTATCATAATCTAAAAATGTATATAAATATGGATTACCCCATTCTGTACAATTAAATTCAATTACTGTTTCACCAATAATCTCTCCATTTGATTCAATATTTAATGTTAAATTAAATGGACAATTAATTTGTGAACCAATTGTAATCTCTAATGGTAATGACATTTTCTGACCTGCTAATATATTTAAATTTGAATTATTTAATAATTTGACATCAATTATTGATTGAGTATTATTATTAACTGTAACATTAATTAAATCAATAATATTATTATTTTTATCATTATTATCATTACTATAAATTCCATTATTAAAAATTGTAATTGTTGCAAAAGGTGTTGCTAATTCACCATTTATTAAATCTGAAATTAAAGTTTCAGAATTTAAAACTGTAATATATTGATTATTTTGAATTGGCGTCAAAGAACATGAAAATTGAGAATTAGGTGATTGTGATAATCTAACTGAGCTTTGCATTCTAACTATTAAATTATAAGTTGTTGATTGATTTAGGTGAATTAATTGTTGACCTGTACCATATCCATAAAAATCACCAGAGAATTCAAATATTTGATTGTTGGTGTTTGTTGTTGTTGTTGATTGAATGAAATATTGTCTAGTACCTGAACAATTGATAATGTATGAACCAGAATTTTCCACATTGAATGAACCAATGGCATATCCATACCATAACCAAATTGACCAACCCCAAGTTTGTTGTAAAAATGACCAATCAACAATATCACTCCAATCAATTGATAAATATCCACCACTTGTTGATTGTACTTTTTCCCATCCAACAACTCCATTTGTACCCAATTCTGATGGATACATTGTATCATCTCCAATTGGTATTTCAAAAATACCACCATATGCTTTTAAACTATCTAATCCTTCCTCTCTTTCTCCAATTGGAAATGGTCCAATAACATTAAATTCTGATGGTAATGAATTTATTAATTTAATTAAAATAAAAAATTTTAAAATTATTAATTTTAATGATATCATTTTTTTTTTTAAATCTTTTGTGTGGTTTATTTTTTTTTTATTTTTAATTTTTTTTTTTTTTGGAAAAATAAAAAAAAAAACAAAAATAAAAAAAAAAAAAAAATAAAAAAATAATAAAAAAAAAAAGGTTTTTTATATATTATTTATTTTATTAAATTTAAATATTAAAGGTTTTTTATTTTCCTTTATTAATATCTTAAAAAATAAATAATAAAAAAAACTTTTTTATTAAATTTAAATAAAGATTTCAATAAACTATTTAAATTTCCCAATAAAAAATAAAAAAACTTTTTTTTTTTAATTTAAATAAAGATTTTAATAAACTATTTAAATTTCCCAACAAAAAAAAAAAAAAAAAAAACAAAAAGATGATATTTTTATTAAACCTTAAAAAAAAACAGATTTAAATTTATGAATCTGTTTTTTTTTTTTTTATTTTTATTTTTTTTATTGGGAAATTTAAATACTTTATTAAACTGCTAAATTTTTAAATAAAAAAAAATTATAAAAGTAGTCTAATTGGAAAATATCTAAAAATTAATTTTAAATTTTATTTTTATTTTTTTTAATTTTTTTTTTATTGTTGAGTAACATGACCCATTTTACGACCTTCTTTTGCATCACCTTTAGCATAGATATGAAGATGTGAACCTTTAGTTTGAAGTATTTTTTCCCAACCGTTAACTTCTTGACCTAAAAGATTTGTCATTACAATTGGTGGAATTTGTTGTTGAATAAATTCAGCTTCACTTATACGTTTAGTGAAATCGACTGAACCCAAAGGCAAACCACAAACACAACGAATCAATTGTTCAAATTGAGAGGTTACACAACCTTCGATGGTCCAATGACCACTATTGTGTGGTCTTGGTGCCAATTCATTTACCATTAAAGAGTATTGACCTGTTTCATTGTTTTTCACTACAAATAATTCGACGGCAATAATACCAACCAAACCATTGGAACGAGCAATCTTTAAACCAATTTCATTGGCTTGTTTATGAATATATTCTGGCAATTGAGCTGGTGCAATGGTTTGACGTAAAATATGATTACGATGTTTATTGGTAACCAATGGGAAGGTTAACTCTGTTCCATCTAAAGCACGTGCTACAATAACTGATGCTTCTGATTCAAACTCTATATATTGTTCAAGTATTGCTTTGGTTGCACAAGTTTCAGAGGTAACCTTTTTCCAAGCTTGTTCAAGATCGACTTGATCGGTTAATTTAACTTGACCTTTACCATCATAACCCATAGTATTTGATTTAAGAATTGCTGGATAACCAATCTTTTCAATTGCACTCTTTAAATCGTTAAATGATTCGACAGATTGGAATTGTGCTGTTGGTATATCCAATGATTGAATGAATGTTTTCTCTAAAACACGATCTTGACAAGTTCTTAAAATCTTTGGATCTGGGAATACTGCAACTTGTTTGGTTAGATATTCAACTGGTTCAACCATAATATTTTCAAATTCATAGGTTACAACATCGACTTGTCTTGCGAAAATGTCCAATGCTGAATAGTTGTTATAGTTTGATTTAGTGGTATAGGTTGCAACATGTGAAGCGGATGGATCATTCTCTGGACAGAAAATATGAGTCTTATAACCTAATTGTGCTGCTGCAATAGCCATCATTCTTGCTAATTGACCGCCACCCAAAATACCAATGGTTGAACCTGGTGGCAATACCAATGCTGATGGTCTACATGTTGAAAGTACAAATGTTGATAATGGTGTCTTTTCTTGTGATATAATACTACTTCCATTACCTGATGGTAATGGTGATTGTGATCTTGATACTGATGATCTAACTGGTGTTGGTGTATTAATTATAGTTGGTTGTGTTGGTAATATTGTTTGTTGTTGTTGTTGCTGTTGTTGATTATTATTATGTGATGATGTATTACTATTAATTGTTGAAGTATGAATTGCTGATAAAATTGATGTTGCATTTGATGTAGTTGTAGTAGTAGTAGTAGTTGATGTTGATGTTGGATTATCAACAGGTATTTCAGCAACTGCATCAGTTTGTTTCTTTCTATATAAATCTAAACTTAACTCGATTGAAGGGTAATAAGGAGCCAAAACAGCAGCAGATAATAAAGCAGCATTTGTAGCACCAGCAGCACCAATTGCAACAGTACCAACAGGAATACCAGCAGGCATTTGAACGATTGATAATAAACTATCAACACCACTCAATGCTTTGGATTGCACTGGTACACCAAATACAGGCAATGGAGTTAATGCAGCAACCATGCCAGGTAAATGAGCAGCACCACCAGCACCTGCAATCACAATTTTTAATCCTCTACTCTTTGCTGTTTTTGCATATTCAAATAATCTATCAGGTGTTCTATGTGCTGATACAATTCTAGTTTCAAATGGTACACCTAATGTTGTTAATGTATTTGCTGCTAATTTCATAGTTTCCCAATCTGATTGACTACCCATAATAATTCCAACTAATGGTTGATTTAATTGAACTTGAAATCCTGAATTAACATTATTATTATTACCAACACCACTTTGTTGTTGTTGATGATGATGATGATGATGGTGAAGAGTTGGTGTTGTAGTTATTGATGGTACATTTGGTAAACTATTTGATCTCTATAATTATAATAATAATTTCATATATTTATATTAGTATATAAATAATGTAAAAAATATAAAATATACCTCTTTCTTTTTCCATATCTTTCTCATTATTATAAAAAAAAAACAATTGAAATAATTTTAAGAATAAAAAAAACAAATGATAAAAAAAAAAAAAAAAAAAAAAGGAATAAAAAATAAAAGAATAAAAAAAAAAAAAAAAAACACAAATATGTGTTGTTATTGATTAAGAAAGGGTATGGTAGTGTGAAAGAGGGTATTTTATATACATGATGATGACGATGATGATGGGGAGGAGGAATGAAGTAATATAAATAATGATATTATACTGATGTAGAACTTGTATTATTATTATTATTATTACTATTATTATTATTATTATTATTATTATTATTTAAATTTGCAGCAGTGAATTCAACTAATTTTTCAGTGGAAGTTGCAACCCAAGCATAATTATCTTCAATCATTTTTAATTGTTGATCTGATAAAGTATTAAGTAATGGACCAGATTGTGTTGTTGGTGTTGCACCTGGTGTATTGAGTGCAGATGGAAGATTACGATAAACTTGTTTATCTTTCATTAATGTTTTATCACCTTTTGGCCAAATTCTCCATGAATCATTATCAATAACATCTGCTAAAATTAATTCACCTTGTGATGTAATACCAAATTCAACCTAGGAAAATAATAAAAATAATATAGATTAAATTTGTATTAATATTTCTTTTTAAATGTATAGAGACATATATATATTTAAACCTACTTTAAAATCAACTAAAGTTACATCAAGTGATTGCCAAGCTCTTTCTAAAGCTTCAAATGATAAAGTTGCAATATGTCTAGTTTGAGATAATAATTTTGAAGTGATTGGAACGCCACCAATCTTTAAATTCATCTCTAAAATATCTTGTTCAGTAACTAATGGATCATGTTGAACATCATCTTTGAATGTAAATTCGATTAATGGTGGATTGAATTTAGTACCCTCTGTAACATGTGTATTTCTTTTTAAATAACTACCAGTTGCTAATCTTCTAACAATTACTTCCAATGGAATCATTGAACATTTCTTTGCAATGAATGCATTTGGTTCAACCTTAAATTTTTTAAAAAGATGAAAATAAATAAAAAAATTATTAATAATTTAATTTTTTTTTTTTTTTTTTTTTTTTTTTTTTTTTTTTTTTTTTTAATTATTATTTATTTTAATTTAATTTATTTTATAATAAAACTTACTTGTTTAACAAAATGGGTATTAATACCAGATAATTGTAATACTTTGAAATTGTTAACGGTTGTAGTTGTTGAATAAATGTCTTTATTTGGTAAAATATCCTTTTTTGCACCGTCACCAGCTGTAATTGCTGAATTTGATTCAATTAAAACATATTGATCTTCTTTATTTAATTGATAAATGGTTTTGGTTTTACCAGATGCTAAAAAAGTTTTATCTTTTAAGTCAAACTCTTTATTTACAATATTATTATTTATTGCTGTTGTCATTATTAATATTTATTTAATTTCTTTCTTTATTTGTTTTATTTTTTTTTTTTTTTAAAAAGATGAAGTTTATGTTATGTGAAAAGTACTAAAAAAAAATAGGGTGAGATGTGTGAATGAAATTAAAATAAAATAAAAAGTGAAAAATAAAAAATAAAAAATATATAAAAAAAAAAAAAAAAAAGTAAAGCAATGTGTTTATTAAAATTAGAAAAAAAAAAAAAAAAAAAATTTTATTTTTTTTTTTTTAATTAGTGCCGATGAGCCTATACCGGGATTTACACTTTTTTTAAAAAAAAGAAATGAAACGTTTTTTACGATTTTCGAGATTTTTTATGAAGGTCAAATAAATTAAAAATAACAATTTCAACTAACACCGAAAATAATTACATTACTTACAAAAATATTTTATTTTTTATTTTTTTTTTTATAATAAACCCTCAATAAAAAAAAAAAAAAAAAAAAAAAGATCATCACAAATATATTTTTAAACAAATTAATTTTTATTAATTTTTAAAAAATAAAAATGAAAAAATAAAATAAAATAAAAAAATTCAAACAAATATTTAAACACTTTTAAAAGAATTTATTTTTATTTAATTTTTTAGTTATTGATTAAATTTGTTTTGTTTTGTTTATTTTTTTTTTTTTTTTTTATGAATTTTTTTGAATTTTTTATTTTTATTTATTTTTTTTTTTTTTTTTTTGTAAAAAATTTTCAGTTCAACAATACCTTCAGGGTTACCAAAAAAGATAAAATGAATAATGAAGATTATGAAATATTTTTAAGATCACAAGAAAATAGATATGGATCAATAAATACAGAAGTTGATATAGATATCGAAAATCTATCTACAGGAATAGGATCACAAGTTGATAATATATTTGAAATAAAAAAAAAGAAAAAATCATCTTCCAAATCAAAATCAAAATCAATTCAAAAAACACAAGAAACATTTCTAAAAACCTTTATCTTTTCATTTGGAAATGGAATACTTGGTGGTTTTGCCACTGTTTTTTTTGCAATTATTAAAAATCGTTGGTTTAGTGGTGAATCTTCATTATCCTTTTTTTAGAAAAAAAAAAACAAAAAAAAAAAAAAAACAAAATGTGTATAGAAAAAAAAAAAAAAGAAAAAGAATAAAAATTAAAAAAAAAAAAGAAAAGAACTTAAACTAAACAAAACAAAATAAAATAGTTATTTTTAGTTTAATAATAAAATAAAAAAATATATTTTTACCTTTTTTTATTGTTATTATGTTGATTTTTATTTCATTTTTTTTTTTTTTTTTTTTTTTTTTTTTGTTTAATTCTATTTCTTTTATTTTTTTTTTTTTATTTTTTTTATTTTTTTTTTAAATACCTTCTAAAAATGGTGGAAATCTAATTACAATTACAGAAATGTTATCAGTACTACCCCTACTGAAAGCTTGATCTCTTAATTTTATACATGCTTTTTCAGGATCAGCAATTGGAGCGGCAATACTAACAGCCTCTTCATCAGAGATAACATCCCAAATACCATCGCAAGCTATGATCATAAATTGATTTTTGATATGAGTTTCCAAGTTTATTGGACCATGAATATCGGGTTCAGAGGTGACAAACGGATTAAGGAAAGAATCACCCAATGCTCTTGAGACTGCTAATTGACCATTGACACGCGAGGTGACAACACCGGCAGAACTAGTTGTTGTTACAACGTTACCACCGAGTGCCCTAATTCTCTCCTCCTCCTTTGGTAGATTTGGTTTGTGATCCAATGAAACACGTACCGCTATACCATCCCTGCAAAGTACTGCACGACTATCACCCACGTTTGCTATATATCCTTTCTTTCCAATAAATAATGCTACCACTGCAGTGGTACCACATCTAATACCACGTTCACCAATTAGTGTATGAGTTGCTAAAAATGATTCCTTTAAACATTTAACAGGGTTTGCATGATTTAATTTTAATTTCTCAGCCAATATACGATGCAACTCTTCAGAGGCAGCTTTGGCTGCATCATTTCCACCATGACCATCAAATAAAGCGAAATAATCTTCATCATGCTTACCTCTATAAGTACCATAGATTACAGATTCATCTTCCATTGTAGATCTTCTACCAATTGTATCTGCAAATCCAACTATAAATCTTGATGAGTTACCTTTAACTACTTTACTTAAAATATTTGATGTTGTTGATGATTTCTTAGATGATTCTTTTGTTGGTGTTGCAGTTGTTGAGGTTGTTGTTGTCGTTGTTGTTGAAGAAGAAGAAGATGATGATGATGAGGACGATGATGATGATGAGTCTTTACTATTTGTTGTTGATTCTTTACCGTTACTATTATTATTATTATTTTTATTATGATGGTGATGATGGTGATGATGATGGTGATGATGACGTCTTCTTAGTTTTGATAATAAACCAATTGGTTTTGAAATTAATGAATTCGATTCTTTTGGTAAAACAGCTGGGATTTGAGTTTGAATTTGTACAGAAGGTGTTTTTGGTGTTTGAATCTTAAAATCACCATTTTCAAGAACTGGTGGGCCTCTCATATAGAAGGCATTACTTCTTCCTCTACCACCTCTTGGTAATTCTTCTTCATCAGGGTTACTTGATTCACCACCCAATAACTCTGAAATTGGGAATGCTGGTAATGAAGATGAAACAAATACAGGTGGGTTTTCATCCTCCTCTTTTGTAAATACTTGGGATAAAGAGTGGGAACTAAGTGTTGGTGGTATTGAAGAAGTTGTTGTGGTGGTGGTGGTTGTAGTAGATGATGATGATGATGATGATGGTGGTGGTGGTGTTAATGGTTTTGATACAATTATATTTGTTGATACATTTTCTAAATTTAAATTTGGTACAATAATAGATTTCTCTTCTATTATATTATTTTCCTTTTCTTCTTTTTTATTATCTTTTTCTTCTTTTTTATCTTGATCTTTACCATTATTATTATTGTTGTTGTTGTTATTGTTATTATTATTATTGTTATTATTATCGTCATTGCCTCCACTTCCGCTTGTATTATTGGTATTATTGCCATTATTATTGGTATTATTGTTGTTAGTATTATTACTGTTGGTTCTATCTACATTATTATTTTCATTGGTGTTGGTGTTGTTGGTGGTGTTGGTGTTATTATTATTTTCTACAGGTGTTTGAGTTTGTTGATCTTTTGGTACATTTACAAATTCAGTTGATGGTGAATTTTTAATTTTCTTTGAATGTTTTTCTTTCTTTGACGGTGAATCTGACATTTTTTCACCTTTATTGTGATGATGATGTTTATTTTTAAAAGAGTGTAATAGTTTTTTAGTCTTTGATGTAATTGAGTTTGATGATGATGAGGGTGTTGTGGATGATTCTGTTGTTTTATTTTGATCAATTGTATTGGTTGGATCTGTTGTGTTTTGTGTAGTAGTTGTTGTTGTGGTGTTGTTGTTGTTGTTGTTGTTGTTGGTGATGTTTGTAGTGTTAGTACTCTCTAAACTATCAATATTATCTTGTTGCGATAAAATGCCAGGAAAAGAAGGAGCAGAACAAGATAAAGCAATTGGTGAAACAGCATCATCAGGTGGTGGCGGTGGAATTGGTATAGATGACGCTGAAATTGATAATTTCCTTGGTGGTGTTGTTGTAGTTGGCGTTGTTGTTGATTCTATTTCCTTACTTGTCTTTAAATTATTATTATTATTATTAATATTATTATCATTCGAATTGGTATTATTACTATTATCTACTTGTGTAGTGGTAGTTGTTGTTGTAGTTGTTGTTGTATTATTATTATTATTATTATTATTATTATTATTATTATTATTATTATTAATATTAAGATTAAGATTATTATTACGTTGTGAAGATTTTAACATATTTTCAATTGGTAATATAGTTTCTTCCATATCTTTAATGATTGAAAATATATTTTCAGTTGATAATGAACATTCAGTTTCACCAAATTCTGATAAAGAGGAGGTTGTAAATTCCTCTACCAATGTTATTGGATTTCTATAAACATGTCTACTTCTTGATTGTGCTAATCCATTTATATTACTATTACTATAACTTGCTGTTAAATTACCACTACTAACACTATTACTAATATTAATAGTATTATTATTATTATTATTATTATTATTATTATTATTATTATTATTATTATTATTATTATTATTATTTTCATTACTATTATTACAACTATTATTTAATTTAGATTCTAAAACTATTGTTCTATTATTATTACTACTACTATTATTATTATTATTGTTATTATTATTTAAAAGGTCAGATATTGAAGATGTTGAATTTGTATAATGTCTATTCGAACAACTTGTATTACTGCAACTACATGTTTCATTGAACGCTCTACAATCAGGACAATTACTTGAATCTGTATATTGGTCTGATAAATCGATTTCTTCTGATGTTGATCCTGACTCTGTATCTTCATCATTATAATCATTATATTGTTGTTGTTGTTGTGGTTGTTGTTGTTCATATTTTATTGAAGGTGGTAGTGGTGGTTGTTCCTTAATTGTATTATTACTTTCATTTAACTCAATAAAATGAGTTGATTGTTGAGTTATTTCTTCCATATTATTTTTAATAAATATACTTATATATACTTATATATATATATATAATATATATATATATATTTATATATTTATATATTTATATTAAATAAAAATGAAATTATATATGTATATGTATGAATTAAAAAAAAAAAACTAATGAATTTGAAAATTTTTTTTATTTTTTTATTTTTATTTTTATTTTTTATTTTTTAATGTATTAGTTAGTATTAATTAAAATAAAATTTTATTTATCAATAATTTTTTAGAGGGGGTGAGCGAGTTAAAAACGTTTTTTTTTTTTTTTTTTATTTTTTATTTTTTAATTTTTTTTTTTTTTTTTTACAATTTAAAATCAAACCATTTGGTTTCTTTTTAAATAAATAGTGAGGTGTTGTGGTTGATTAAATCAAAGAGATGATGATTAAATCCGTTTGTGTGTGATTTTTTTATTTTATTTTTTTTTTTTATTTTATTTTTTTTTTATTTTTTTTTTGTTAAATCTAAAATATGAAAATTGATATAGGAGCAATATTTGTTAAACGTACATAATTTTGAATAAGTTTTGGGGTGGTGATTATGATTATTATTATTATTATTATTATTATTATTATTAATTATTATTGAGGATAAAAATTATAAAAAAATAAAAAATAAAAAAATAAAAAATAAAAAATAAAATATGGTAATAAAAAAAAAAATAAAAATTTAAAATCAAAAAAAAAAAAAAAAAAAATTAAAAAAAAAAAAAAAAAATTAAAAATAAAAAAAAAAAAAAAATAAGAAAATTTTTTTTTTTATTATTTTGTCAAAGTGAAAAATAATAATGAAAAGAGTTTAGGAAAAATAATAATAATAATAATAATAACAATAATAAAAAAGAGAATGAAAAAAAAAAAAAAAAAATAATAATAAAAATAAATAAAAAAAAATAAAAAGAAAATAAATAAAAAAATAAAAAAATAAAATAAAAATAAAATATATTCACATTTATATTTAGGATAGTGGTAGATGGGTTTGAGGTGGACATATTATTATTAATACTGCAAACTCAACAATGTAAAAAAAAAAATAAAAAAAAAATAAAAAAAAAAAATTAAAATAAAAATAAAAATAAATAATTGATAAACACAAAATTGTGTGAGTGTGGTATTAAAATTTTTACACATTGACTGAATTATTTGATGATAAATTATAGTTGAAAAAAAAATAAAAAATAAAAAATAAAAAAAAAATTAAAAAAAAAAAAAATGACAATAATTTGTATAAATGTGGAAACCACTAGTGGTTTAATTAACTGAATCACACTTCTTTAAAGAATTAAATAACCCCATCAATCACGTGTGAACTCTCTTTTTTTTTTTTTTTTTTTATTCACTATTGTTTTCTTACCCTTTTTTTTTTTTTTTTTTTATAGGGGTTAATAATTATAAATATTGAACTTTTAAACGAAAAGAGATGACCAAAAAAAAAAAAATAAAAAATAAAAAAAGAAAAAAAATTTAAAAAAAAAAAAAAATAAAAAATTATTTTTTGAGATTTCAAAGATTTATAATTTATTTGAACTATTTTGGATATTTACAATATGTTTTTTTTTTTTTTTTCAAAGAATAGATTTTTTATTATTATTATTATTATTTTTTTTTTTAGATTTATTTACTTAATTTTTTTATTTATTTTATTTTATTTTTTTTTACCATTTAATACTATTAATTTTTAACTATTTGATTAAATTCATTTTCCCAACCTAATAATTTTATTAAATCCAAAACTAAAGTTTGACAATCACCAATACATTTAACATCTAATTTATTTGAAGGTTGATTAAATTTGAAACCACCATATGGATTAGTACCAACTTCTTCGAAATTAATTAAAACTCTTGGACAACCTTTTGCAAAATTAATTAATGAAGCAAATGGATGTACCTTTAAGGAAGTACCAATAACTAAAAGTAAATCACATTTTGTGAAATCCTCACGTGCACAATCATTGAATCTTGATGGCAATGATTCACCAAAGAATACAATATCAGGTTTAACAATACCTTTACAACCACTTGTCTCTGTACATTCTGGTAATTCATCTTTGAATATTCTCTCCTTTACATATTCTGTACTATACTCTTTCTTACATGATACACAATGACTAGTTGCAAATGAACCATGTGCTTCAACCAATTTATTTGCTGGTATACCTGCAATTCTCTCCAATGTATCAATATTTTGTGTGAAATTTCTTAATAACAACCCTTTATCTGATAATAATTTAATAAAATAATGAACTGTTGTTGGCTATTTTAAAAAAATATTAGTAAAATATATATATATAATATGTAAATAATAATAAATTATATTTCAATTTACATTAAATGAACCAGGGAATAATTCTTTTGATAAAACATAAAATGGTTTTGGATTCTTTTTAAAATATTCAATATCAAAAATGGCTTCTCTATATGGAAGATCATATTTATCCAATTTTTCATATAAACCAGTTTTTGGGGATCTAAAATCTGGAATACCAGCAGCAACACTGATACCAGCACCAGTCATTACAATGATATTTTTACATTTAGCTGAATTTATATATTTTGCAATCTCTTCAATGGTTGGTTTCTTTAATACACAAGATTCATCCTCTTCTGATTCCTCTTGTTCTGATGGTGCTACAATTTTTGGTCCTCTACCAACTCCAAATATCATTTCTCTCATTCTTTGAATTAATGATAAACTTTCTTCACCTTCTGATGATGATTCATCTGTTTCTGATTCTGATTCTTCTTCTTCTTCATTATTATTAATAGTTGTTGATGTTGTGGTTGTTGTTGTTGTAGTTGATGATGATGATGTGGTTGTTGTGTTATTTACAGTAGTTTGTTTTGAAATTGAAGTTGTTGTTGAAGATGTAGTAATTGAGGCTGATGGTACAACTTGATCTTCTTCTTCTTCTTCTTTTTGGTCTTTTTTTGGTACAATTTTATCTTTTTTATTTGATGATTTAATATTTTCTAAAATTTCACAAATATCAAATAATGGAGTATTATGTACATAGGTATCACAAGTGTAACACCAAAATGAGTGATCTGAAAATGATGCTGATATTGGATGTTTGGTATTTTCAAAGTGCTCACCTGCATGTCCATTGACATGTCTTGAGCATGATACAACACCACATGTCATACATATCCAATTTTCACTCTCATCATTACATGCATGACATTTTGTTATTTTTACTAATATTAAAAAAAAAAATATAAAAAATATAAAAAAAAATAAAAAAAAAAAAAAAAAAAAAAAAAAAAAAGGTTTGGTTGGTGTGTTAGTTTATTTATTAAGGTTTTTTAATTAAAAAATATTAAAAAAAAAAAATTACATACAATCTTTATCAAATATTGATTTATTTATGCATGTATCATACTCATCTTTTAAATGTATACATTCAATTGGATTCACTGCGTACATTTAATTTATTATTTGTTTTTTTTTATATAAATACGATAAAAGATTAATCTTTAACAAACACGCTGAAAAATAAAAAATAAAAAAATAAAAAAAAAATAAAAAATAAAAAAAATAAAAAATAAAAAAAAAAAAATTTATTTTTAAATTGGAAAAAAAGTGAGAAATTTGCGATTGACTGGGATGACAGTCAAAGTGGCTCTGTTTTTTTTTTCTTTTTTTCCCAACCAATATATTTAAGTTTTTTTTTTTTTTTCCAAAAATATCACATGAATTCTATTTATTGAAATAATTATAATTATAATTGTACTGATTAATTTTATTTTATTTTCTTAAAACAAGAATCTCAAAAAAAAAATAAAAATAAAAAAAAAGAAAATTTATGTGAATATTAAATATTTTATTTTAATTAATTTTTTTATTTTTTATTATTTTTTTTTATTTAAATGTTGAAGCAGCTTCAATAATGAAAGCTGTAACTTCTTTTGGATGAGAAGAAATTGAAGCATGGTTTGAATTTAAATGAATGGTTTTCTTTGGTTTAATGTTATTAACCATTTCGATTTGAGTTTCTTGTGGAATCATTCTATCGTTATCAGAGATTTGATACCAAGTTGGTTTATTTTTCCAAGCTGGATTTGGACCCATTGTATGGGTGACAATGGAAAGATGTAATGGTTTTTGGCATAATGACATTGCTAATGATTCTTCTTGGCTAAGATCTTGACAAATACATTTATTGAAATCTTCTGGTTTAACCCAAAGGAAACCCTTACTATCGAGAATTCTGCTATTGGCACCTTGATCTTCTCTTCTGCCAAGGATGCTACCTAAACTATCACCTTCATCAAGTGCAAAACCAGCGATATAAACAATACCAACTACTTTTTCATGTTTACCAGCTTCAGTAACAACTGCACCACCATATGAATAGCCAACTAATAATACATTTCCATCTTGACGATCAATTAAGTTTCTAGTGTATTCAACATCTTCATTAAAATCTCTAGTTGGATAATCAACTGCAACAACATTATAACCTTCTTTAACTAAGAATGGGATAACACTTTGCCATACAAGTGCACCTGTAAAAGATCCATGGCAGAGTACAATTGTTAAATGATCATTAATAACGTCCATTATTTATTTATTTATTTGTATTTAGATTTTAAAAATTTTTATAAAAAAATAAAAAAAAAAAAAAATTAATTTAATAACTTTTTAAAAATTTTCAAAAAGATCATCATCGTTTTTTTTTTTTTTTTTTTTTTTTAAATAAAATATCTTTTTTTTTTCAACAAAAAATCTGTTTTGATGGTCACTGTGGTGGGAAATTTGTCGACGTGGCAATTAATAGAACCATTGTTAATAAAAAAAAAAATCTAATACTAATAATAAAGAAGAATAAAAAACGAAGCGAATAAATCTTTTTTTTTTTTTCACAAATTTTATTAATGGAATTCTTATTGGAAATTTAAAAAAAAAACAAAAAAAAACAAAAAAATTTCATATCCAAAATAAAAATAAATTAAAGCTGATGGTTTTTAAATTTTCTGGTTGTTTTGTGAAAAAAAAAAAAATGCCTTTTGAAAATTAAAGGTTGTGAAAAATATAAAAAGAATTTGTTGGCAACGAAAAAAAATGATTAAAAAAATGATGTAAAAATGACAAAATAAATGTTGTCGTTTTTTATAGTACAAAAACATAAAATTAAATTAATAGGTTCAAAAAATAAAATAAAATAAAAAAAAATAAAAAAAAAATAAAAAAAATATGGTACAAATTTTGACAATCCAAATTTTGAAATAGGATTATTAAAAAAAAAAAATATTAATCACACAAAGTTTATAATTTACCAATGTTTTTTTTTTTGAGGAAAATGTTGGTGACGATACTGAAAAGTGTATAAAATTTGCACTAACCAAATACAAATTAAAAATTTTCATACATTCTTGGACAGTTTGCCATCTATCAGGTGCAAATTAAAATTTTTTTTTTTTAGAAAATGTTGGTGACGATACTGAACAGCGTGTATGAAAATTTATTTTTATTTTTATTTTTATTTTTATTTTTATTTTTTTTTGACGAAACACAAAACTTATTTTTTTAAAAAAAATTTATTTAAAGTTTCTAGTAAGGATAGAAAATAAAAAATAAAATGCAACAAACCACCAGCGGATAAAATTACTTTCACAATTTATGTTAAAATTTTTGCATCCTACCACCCTTAGTTTCTAGACGTGCAACTTAAGAAATTAAAATAAACTTTGTTTTTTTAAGTTGTTTTTTAAGAGAACTTAAAATAAACTGAAATCGCCAAAAAAAAAAATAAATAAATAAAGAAATAAATTTTTTTTTTTTTTATTTCTTTTTATATTTTCGTTAGTAGAAAAGTAAAATAAGAGAAAGTATTTATAAATTTTTAGTAATGTTTGTTGGTACATTGGTCATTATTATATGCACGACATTGATCATTATTATTAAAAAAATTTTAAAAAGGAAAAAAGAAAAATTAAATCTTAAAGAAAGCAAAAAAAAAAAACAAGATAATGAACGTAAAAATTTTGAAGGGTTATTAACAAAAAAGAGAGTTGAAGTTGGAGATCTAAAGAAAGAGATTGAAAAATTAAATAAAGATAAAATTGAACTTGCAAAGAAATTGAATTGTTATATTGGTGATAGTTCAATTCCAGCCAATGGTATTAGAGAGTATGATATTATCATTGATATTCCATCTGTTGATTATTTATCACAATCTCGTAAATCGTGGATAATTTATGTTTCAAATCAGTTAAAGCAAAAGATGGGTAGTTCAAACTACAATAAAAAAAGACCATTACATTCCTTATTGAAAGAGTATAAAAAGTTTTCAACTCTTGCATGTTTAGGTGTACTCAATAAAGGTAAAACATTCTTTATCAACAAATACAATGGTACCTATTTACCAAGTGGAACTCAAGCACAAACCATTGGATTATCACTCTCAATATCAAGTCTTAACGAAACCATCACTATCGATACAGCCGGCTCAAATACTGCTTTACAAGTTTGTGAAGATAAAACCGAAGAGCATTTAGCAAGAAAAGAATCCACTGAAATGTTTATTTGTGATATGTCATTTTCATTAGCTAGTATCATCGTTTACGTTTTAAATGAATTAACTTGGAATGATCAAAGATTTATTTTAGCACTTCAATCGAAAATTCAATCATTAAGATCTGAAAGTAATATTATAAAAAAACTATTAGTCGTTCACAATTATCCTAAAGTCAATTCACAAGAAGAACTTTTATCTGAAATTAAAACCTATATAGAGTCTCCATTCAATGGTAATTTTCATCATCATCATGTTGATATTAAAAAAATAGAATCAAAAGAAGAGATAGTTTTATTTTTCGTTGAATCTGTAAATAAAACCCATCATTTCTTTTTATGTAATGATAATTCAGAATTTGGTAAAAGATATAATCAATTAACAATTGAAAAAATTAGAACTTATAAAAACTATAATGATAACTTGGATTTAGATAAAGTTTTATTAACTTCACTTCAAAATAACATGATACCATATTGTAAATCACCAAAAAAATTAAAAATTACTGAACATGAACCAACTATTAATCAAATTAATAATAATAATAGTAGTAATAATAAATCACAGCTTGAAGAAAGACCAATAGCAGATAGTCTTTTTCAAACTCAATCGTTTTTACATCCATCCATCGATGATACTATACAAGATAATGATAAATCTGGTAGTGAGGTATCAACACCAACAATATCATCATCGTCATCATCACCATTGCAACCAATTATTAAAGATGAAAAGGATGATAATATTGAAAATAAATCTGATGAAGCTAATACAAGTTTAAAATATAAACCATTGTTCACATCATTTGGTACTGATGAATATTCAAAACATTTAAAGGAATTGTGTAAGTTACATCAAATGGTATCACCACATAGAAGTTCAATTAAACAAATACCAGCATTTACAATTTCTCCAGAGATTGATTGTAATAGAGAAAATGATTTTAAGTTAATAGCTAATAGAATCGAAATTATTGGTTTAAATATGGTTTTTTCATCTGGTTTCAAACCATTTCATGATATAGTTAAAGTTAATTCCGATTTACGATATATCATTGAAGTACCTCAATTAGAAATGGAAGATATCGAATTTGAAACAAAACATTTAGGTAGCCAATGGTATCTCAATATAAAAGGAATAAAGAAATTAAGATATGATTCAAATGATCAAACAACCGTTTATCCAAGTAATTTGACATCATTATGTCCTTCTCAAAATCAAAGACGTGATGGTCTCTTTGAATTCTCACTACCAATTCCTACCGAGTATTTACCTATTAAACCAGCTGTTTCTTTAGATAAAGGCGTTATTACTTTCAAATTTGAAAAAATAGGATAATTGAATCAAAATATATACACAGTTACTGGTATAAATTAAATAAAGATAAAAATAAAAAATTAAAATAGATTTCTTATAGTATTATTTTTTTTTTTTTTTTCTTAATTCAAGATAATTATTTGCTTAATTAATGATTAATCATTTGTTAGTTTTTTTTTTTTTTTTTTTTTTTTTTTTTGGGTTTTTTGTTCTTCTTTTGAAAAAAAAAGCTCTTTGGTGGAGATAATTATTTGCTTAATTAATGATTTGTAAAAAAAAAAAAAAAAAAAAAAAATAGGTTTTCTTGACTTATATTTTTTAAGTTGAGGGTGTTATTTAGTTTTTTAAGTTTTGTTTAAAAAAAATTTTTAAGTTTTTTTTTTAAGTTTTTTTTTTAAAAAAACATTATTTTTTTTTCTTAATTTAAATAAAAAATAAATATTTAAAAATTCATTCATTAATTTAAACAAAAAAATCAAATCAAATAAAACAAAAAAAATAAACAAAAACTATATTGAATTAAATTTAATAAATAAAATAAAAAAAAAAAAAAAAAAATTTGAAAAAAAAAAAATAATGGCATCAAATTTATTAGTTCCTCAGGACATTCGTTTACCATCAATACTTGGTTATATACTTAGTGGAAAAGAACTTGAGGTTATTTTAAAAAAAAACCAGGAAGAATCGGCAAAGGTATATAAAAGAAATAAAAATTTAGAAAATGATATTAAAAATCATAGAGTTAAAGAGGAAGAATATTTGAAAATTATTGAACAATTGGAAAAACATAATAATGAACTTTCAAAGAAATTAAATTGTTACATTGGCAAAACTACAATTCCAGAAAATGGTATTAAGGAGTATGATATAATTATTGATATTCCAGCAGTTGATTATTTTTCACAAAAAGAAACAGCATGGTTAATTTTTCTTTCTCAAAAATTAAAAGAAAAAATGAATGGACCAAATGGTTTTAACCCTTTAGAACCATTTAATTCATTATTTGCAGAATTTAAAAAATACTCAACTCTTGCATGTTTAGGTTGTTTTAATATTGGTAAAACATTCTTTATCAATAAATACAATAATTCATATTTACCAAGTGGAACTCAATCACAAACCATTGGATTATCACTTTCAATTTGCCACAATAATGAAACAATTACAATTGATACAGCCGGTTCAAATACTTCATTAAAAGTTGGTGAAAATAGATCAGAGGAACAATTGGCAAGAAAAGAATCCACTGAAATGTTTATTCGTGATATGTCATTTTCATTAGCAAATACCATTGTTTATGTTTTAAATGAACTCACATGGACTGATCAAAGATTTATCTTGGCACTTCAATCAAAAATTCAATCATTAAGAACAGAACAAAAAATAAACAAAACATTAATAATTGTTCATAACTATCCAAAAATCAATTCAATGGAGGAGCTATTGGTTGAAATTAAAACATATATGGATCACCCATTTAATGGAACTTTTCACCATCAAATTGATTTTAAAACAATCAAAAGTAAAGATGAAGTTGTATTATTTTTTACAGAATCTGTAAACAATAGTTATCATTTCTTTTTATGTAATGATAATTCAGAATTTGGTAAAAAATACAATGATTTAACAATTGAAAAAATCAGATCAACAAATAAAGAATATAATGACAAATTGGATTTTGATAAAGTTTTATTAAGTGGACTTCAAAATAATATGGTTTCATATTGTAAATCACCATCAAAACTAAAGATTAGCGAATTTACAAAAGATGATAAAATCATTGAAAATTGCAATAAAGAAAATGGTAAAATCTTATTTGACAAAGAATCTGGTGAATTTTCAGTGCACTTAAAAGAACTTACAGAAATTTATGAAAAAGTTACTCCACATAAAACTACAATTTCTCAAATACCAGTTTTCAAAATATATCCAGAAAATGATAGTAATAGGGAAAATGAATTTAAATTAATAGATAACAAAGTTGAATTTATTGGTTTACAAATGGTATTTTGGAATGGATTCAGACCAAACTATGATATTGTAAAAGTTGGTAGTGATTTACGTTACCTTATTGAAGTTCCTCAAATGGTATTGGATGAAATTTTCCATGAAACAAAGTATGAAAATACAAAATGGAATCTAATTGTCAAAGGTGTTAAAAAGTTACAATTTGACATGAAAAATTCAGAAAGTGGCTACCCAAGTGAAGAAACATCATTATACCTTTCAAATAATCAAAGACGTGATGGTTCATTTGAACTCATACTCAACATTCCAAACAATTATCATCCAAAGAACCCAGAAGTAGTATTAGAAAAAGGTGTATTATGTTTCACATTTAAATTAATTGAGTAATAAAAAAAAAAAAAAAAAAAAAAAGAAATGTAAAAATACATATCAAAAATAAAAAAACTCTTTTATATATAAAATAAATTAAAAATTAAAAAAAATTAAATTTTATTATCATCATATGATAAATTACTTTCAGTATCATCATATTCTAATTCATAACCATCTTCATTATTGTTATTATTATTGTTATTATTGTTTTTGTAATTTTGATTTGGAAGATTAAATTTATTTATATCAGTATGAGTATCATAATCATCATCATTTGGTAATTTAACTATTGATTTTATATCTTGAAGTAAATTATGGAAACAAATTTCAGCAACAATTAATAAAGCTAAAATCCAAAATATTACTACAAAGAAATTGAGATAATGGAAAACAAAGAAAGCAATACCCGTTGAAATTGACATTAAAAATCTTGATGCAGAAAATGCAGAAACATTATCATTTGGATAAAGAGAAGCAATTGTAACAAAAATTAAAATTGTTTGCAAAGAGTCAAATAAACCATTCAATGCAGCTATTACATAAAACATTGGAATTTCATCAAAGTAGTATGCCACTGATAATAATGTCAATGATAATAAATATAAAACACCCATTATCAATGCTAATATTCTTTTACCATTTTTCAATTTATCATGAACTCTACCCCAAACGCTTGAACCAATAACTGAAACAATACCCATTGTAACACTAATATAACCAATTCTACCTAATCCTATTATACCATTAAATGTTTCATAAAAATAACTTTGACTATAAAATAAAGAAATTAGTATATACTATAAAATTTAAAAAAAAAAAAAAAACTTACGATTGACCTTGTACAATTAATAATGGAATTAAAAATAGAAATTTTCTATCTTTAAATACCATAAATGCACCAGTAAATGTTTTTGAGAAAGATTTTCTTGGTGTTGGTACAATTGGGTCAACTCTTCTTAAGAATGCTAATAAAATACAACCACAAAGTGTGGAAGAACCTAAAATCAATAAAATGATTGTTGGATCTACATCTTGATTTTGTAAGGTACCACTAATAGCATTTCCTACGATTGAACCCATTGAATAAACCGTTTGAAACATACCTGAATAAAGTCCCAACTCTTTTTCAGTTGGTGCATTTCTTGAAACATAAACTGGTTGACTTGTCCATAATAAACCAGCACCGAATCCAATCAATATTGATGCTGGTAAAAACAATCCTTCCAATACACTCACACCTGTAATTGAACAAAATATAAAAATTGCATATGTTATTCCTGCTATTGTTAAAGATTTACTTTTATTTTTTAATTTCATCAGATGACATATGTTAAAAAATTTTAAAACTTAAATAAATTTAAAAAAAATAAAGATATTATTCTTTTCTTACTTACATTAACCCAATTTTCTTTAAAACTACTGGTGCTATAAAACAACCAATTGCAAATGAAAAATATAGTAATCCTAACCCAATAGAACCATTATTTTCGTGTAAATTTGTTATTAAACTTTGAGTTGGGGAATAACCTAAAAATATAAAAAGAAAACCAATTGCACAATGAATTGTATTATACAATGATGATGGTTGATCTTTAAAAAAATAATATAATCTTGATATTATACTTTTATTTATATAATAATCATCACTATTATTATTATAATTATTATTATTACTTTTATTATTATTACTATTATTATTTATATCATTTAATTTAACATCTTGATAATTATCATTTATATCTTTATATTCTACTGAAGATGTTATTATTACATTATTATTATTATTATTTTCACTAGATGCACCATCAACATATCTATCTAAATCATCCTTGATTTCTTCCCTTTCTTCAATATCATTATATTTTAATGCCATAAACTAAACAATAACAAATGACAAATTGTAAAAAAAAAAAAAAATATATATATATATAAATGTTTAAAAATAAAAAAAAAAAATAAAAAAAAAAAAAAGTCAAGAAATCGAAAAAAATAAATTTTATTATTTTAATATTAAAATAAAAAAAAAAAAATATCTCACCCACAACCAAAAAAAAAAAAAAAAAATTAAATTTTTATTTTTTTTGCCCAGGAC
This sequence comes from Dictyostelium discoideum AX4, assembly GCF_000004695.1. NCBI lineage: Eukaryota > Evosea > Eumycetozoa > Dictyosteliales > Dictyosteliaceae > Dictyostelium > Dictyostelium discoideum. Next base: position 1,263,269 of record NC_007090.3, on the reverse strand, counting down.
AAAGTAAATAATGAAAATAATAACAAATAAAATCCAAGAGAGAAATATAATTTAAAAAAAAAAAAAATAAAAAAAAAGATATAAAAATTTCAATCAGAAATATTGATCTCAAATACTGATCATGATCTTTTTTAAAATAAAAAAAAAAAAAAAAAAAAAAAAAAAAAAAAAAAAATTAGATTTAAACCAAATTAAAAAATAATAATAATATTTTTTCCATTTATTTATTTATTTATTTATTTATTCTTTTGTTTTTTTAAATCTATAAAATTAATTTAAACCAAAGAGAAACCATCTCCTTCAGTGATTGCTAGTTTTAAATTTTTAAAAGATAAACAATTAATTGGAATATCTAATCTATTGAAACAAGTGTGAGATATTGGTAATCTATTTACACCATTTTGAATTGGTGGTGTTAAATTAATAGTGAAATGAGGACAAAGTTGATAGAAACCACCCAATGGAACCGATGAAGAACCAGTGACAAATTTAATTAATGATTTCTTTTCATCCTCATTGAAACCGTTAACAATTAACCAAAATTCATCGATTAGTGTTTGATTAAAGTAACCAGTGAATGAAGAATGTTGCTTCAAATCGTCTAAATTAATTCTTTCTCTTCCACAAATTAACATTTCTAATTCTTTCCAATTGAAAATTGATAAAATTGAATGTGGTATCATTTGAAATAAACCTTCTCTATATTCTTCGATTTGAGTTTTAACACCATTATAAAATAAACTATTTACCCATAATTCTAAATACTCTAATTTATTATCATCTGTAACTCTAATTAAATTTCCAAATGGTTTTAAATTTATAGTTTTCATAATTTGAATTTTAAATTCACTATTATTATTATTATTATTATTTTCAATTTTATTATTATCTTCATCATTATTATTATTATTATTTAATGATCTTTTTAATAATTCATTTTGATTATAAATATCACAAACAAAACATAATGGTTCACCTAATATTTCATTAACTTGATTCATTGGAGTATTTAAAATTAATTTGACTTTATTATTATATAGTTCTGGATCAATTAATTCTAAATCATCTAAAGTTATTTTTTCACCCAAGATCATTTTATAAAAGATTGGGGTGAATCTAAGTGAAAAGTGTCTATCAGCTTTGGTGATACTATCTATAATAGATTTACCTGTAATTCTACCCAAAGTTTTAAAGATTGATCTATAGTCTGGTATTAAATTTGAGAAAGGTGATGGATGGTATTTATTACTATTTGAATATTCTTGAAATAAATGATAACCATTTAATGGAGTATTGGCCAACTCTTCACTAAAATTTGAAAACCATTCTTTTGAAATTCCTCCAATATCAATTCCTTCTTCATCATTAAATTTAACGAATAATCTACTTAATACTAAATCGTTTGGATCTATTTGTTTTAAAACCTGAATTGATTCCATTAGGATTTGACTTCTACTTGATATATTTAATTTTAAGGTTATCATTTTCTTTTGAATCTTACATAGTTTACCCTTTAACCATTTGACTTTACTATCGAATTTTGGTTCACTTTGAGTTGTATATCCAAAAAAGTAAAAACTTGTTAAAAGTATTAAAAAACTTTGATCCATTGATATACCTTTTAAATAAACTTTACTATTATTATCTTGAATAACTAATTCACCACCATTAACTAATAAAATTTGGACTGTTGGATTTATTATAAATTCATATAGTTTTATATTCATAAAATAATAATTTTCAATAATTTCAATTTTCTAAAATAAAAATAATAATTAATTGATTATTCTTTCTTTTTCTTTTTTTTTTTTTTTTTTTTTTTTTTTTTTTTTTTTTTTTTTTTTTTTTTTTTTTGATTATTAATTATTTATTATTATTTTTTTTTTAAAAGATTTACTTAAAAATGGAAGTAGTTACATTTTGTGTTAAATATAAAGATATGTTAGTTAATTTACCATTTTTTTCAACTTGACAATTAAATGAAGCTTTACCATTTGTATAATAATTCGAAAGTGATTGAAAGTCTTTTTCTTTAATCATTGCTAAAATGAATGGACTATTTGAAATTGGTTCATCATTTATTTTCACACAAATACAATACCATCCAACTTGATTTTGTTGATCGCCATTAAATGTAAATGAAATATTACCTTGGTTATTATAATATATCGAGTTTGGTAAAATTTCAATTAAATCTTTTTCATAATCCTCACAATTATTAGTATTATTTTTATTTTTATTTTTATTTTTATTATTATTATTATTTTCATCAGAAGATAATTCTAATTTTTGTTTTTCTTTTTCTTTTTCATTTTCTTCATTATTATTATTATTATTATTATTTTTATTATTAATATTATTAATATTACTATTATTATTATTATTATTATTATTATTATTATTATTATTATTATTATTTAATAAAATTGGTGATAATGATTTTTTTAAATAAAATTTGAAATCATTAATACTATTTGAATTTTGATTATTGTTACCAAATTTATCCTTAGTTTCAATTATAAATTTAAAATCTGGTGAAGAATTTGATTGATCATTATTTTGATTATCCTTTAAAATAAATAATTTATTCTCTGAAATTAATTCTTTACCATCCCAAATTAATTGTGAATATTTACTAGAGACAGGACCTGGAATAACAGTGATTATTTTACTAAAAACTAATACTCCAGTTGTTGATCCCTCTAAAACATATTCACCACTTTTTGTTAATCTAAATTTAGAAATCATCATTGACTCGAAATCACTAATCATCCTATTATTGCTATTTGATGATAATGAAGATGATGGATCACCACCACCACCACCACTACCACTACTATTTATTGAATTTAATATTTCAGAATTTATTTCAACATTTGTTTTCTTTAAAACTCCATTCTCTTTTATAAAAATTGTTAAATCAATTTTATCATTTATAATATGTGATGATACTCTTGTCGGTGAAATCTCACAAGTTATAAGATTACCTGCAATAATTTGATTATTTAATGTTGATGAAGATGATGAAGAAGAAGAAGAAGATGAAGAAGAAGAAGATGAAAATGAAGAAGAAGAAGATGAAGAAGATGAAGAAGATGGAGATGATAATTTTTGTTTAATACAAATAGAATATGGAATTGGTGAAACAAAAACTTTAAAAGGACTACCAACAACAGGTACTTGATTAACAAAAACTGAAATTAAATAATTTCCACTCTTTGAAACGTTGTAATAAACTAAATGACAACCATTCATTCTATCGATTACTCTTGATTTAATTTGCTCTTCTATATTTTGATAATCGCAACCTTGAATATTCACTGATATAATATCACCACCTTGTTTCTTTCTAACACCATTCTTATGATATGATGATACTTGAAAACAAAAATCCTCTCCAACATCACCTATATTTCCAACTATACCATTTCCCGATACAATTGAATATAATCCACTACCAATTCTATCATTTGATAAACTTTTCATATTTTCTTTTTTCTTTGAAACTAAAAATGATTCGCTACTATTTATTAAACTATTATTATTTATTAATTCCATTTGACTATTATTACTATTACTATTACTATTAATATTTATAATGCTACTATTTGTATTGGTACTATTATTATTATTATTATTGCTATTATTATTATTGCTATTATTATTATTATTATTATTATTATTATTATTATTATTATTATTATTATTATTATTATTAATATTATTATTATTTTTATTTTTATTATTATTTGAATTATTAATTAAATTACTTATTCCAAAAATATTCAAATTAAACATATTGATTATTAATTTTAAAATTGAAATGGCTAATAAAATATTTAATAATAATAGGAATAAATTAATTTGATAATTATTATTGGCAAAAAATTCGTTGTTTTTTAAAAAAACTAAATCAAACCAAGAATTCTCCCCGCTCATCAAACTTGAATCTTTTAAAAAGAAGTCAAACTATTGATGTAATATTAATTTAAAGAAAAAAATATTAATATTTTATAATAATTAAAAAAAATAATAAAAAAAAAAAAAAAATAATTAAAAATTAAAAATTTTAAACTACTTTTTTTTTATCATTAAAATTAAAGTTTAAATTTTCTATTACTGAAATTAGAATAAAAAAAAAAAAAATAAAAAAAATAAAAAAAAAAAAAAAGTGATAAAGGGTGGGTTTGTTATCTAATTTTTTATTGGAACACACATGCACACTTTTTAAAAAATAAACAAAAATAAAAATTTTGTTGTTTATTGGGTAGTGTGTGGTAAACATAAAAAAATAATATGAATCTGTGATATCCAAAAAAAATGAAAATAATAAAAAAAAAAAAGTGAATGTGGTTATGTGTCTATGTTTGGTGAAGTGTGGTTTTTTTTTTTTTTTTTATATTTAAAAAAAAAATTCCAAAAAAAACAAAAAAAAGTATCAATGTGTACTTCTTTGAAGTTTTATAATTAAAAAATATCACATTTAACCAAAATAAAATAAAAAAATATAAAAAAAAAAATTAAAAAAAAAAAATCCCCACAATTCTTTTATAGAAAGATTTTTTTTTTTTTTTTTTTTTTTTGAGATCAATTTTGGGTTAATCTTTTTTTTTTTTTTTTTCCACTAAAAAAAATCCAAATTTATTATTTTTATTTTTTTCTATTAATTGTTATTTCGATGTGATAATCCATAAAAAAAGAATTTAATTTTAAAATAAAATTATTATGGTTTACAAAGATATTGAACATATTTTTTTTTTTTTTAAATTTTTTTTTAAACCTATTATTATAAAGCGATTTCAACTATACATACAAATTTAACATAAATGACAATTTTTTAATTGTGAAACTAAAATTAACAAAGCAATAAATAAATAAAAAAAAAAAAAAAAAAAAGAGGGATTAAATAATTAAATCCAATAGTTTTTTTTAACTTTGTCAATTGACCAATATTAAAAAAAAAAAATGAAAAAATAAAATAAATAAAAAGTTTAAATAAACGACCAAAAAAGGAAAAAAAAAAAAAATAAAAAAAAATACCAAAAATAAAAAAAAACAAAAAAAAAAAAAAAAAAACCAAGATCTACATATTAAAATTGATTTATATGTAATTTTTAATATGAATCTTGTTATATCTGTATTTTTAAAATAAAAAAATATTTTAAAACAAAAAAAAAAAAAAAAAAAAAAAGAAAAAAAATTAATAAAAAAAAAAAAAAAAAAAAAATTAAAAAATTTTCAAGTGTAAACACAATATAACAATGCAACAAAAAAAACAAAGAAATAATTTTTGACAACAAATATAAATTAATTACCATTTTTATCATTCGATTGTTTCTTTATTTCTTCTAATATTTTATTTCTCCCTCGGATTTTAAAATATATTTATAAATATATGTAAATATATATGCATAAAATAAAATTACTAGTAGTAATAAATAGATATTATATGGTAATACTATAATAAAAATAAAAAAAATAAAAATAAAAAATTCTATTCCCCTATTTTCAAAATTTTTACCTTTTTTTTATTTTTTTTAAATTTTTTATTTTTTATTTTTAATTTATTTTTATATTGCCCTATTTGGGTTATTGGAATTGGATTTTTTTTTTTTTTTTTTTTTTTTTTTTTTTTTTTATTATTTTTACCTTAATTGTTTTTTTTATTATTTTTATCTTTATTTTATGGAA